>NW_027040145.1:90342-135342 GCF_034236695.1 Oncorhynchus nerka
AGGGTATCTCTCTCTGTTTCTCTGCTGTTCTGATATGGAGCTCTAGGAATAGAACAATACACTCCTTCAGCCTCCTAATGTTAAAGAGGCCGCAGTAACACACACACACACAGTCACACACACAGTCACACACACAGTCACACACATAGTCACACACACAGTCGTCATTCTACATTCATATTTTAAGTGTGTGGTTAAGTCGTATTCTGAGAATGCGGGTGTGTGTGCCAGGCAGAAGTAAATGGTGAACCGAGCAGAACAGAGCAGAATAGAGCAGAACACAGCAGAGCAGAGCAGAACACAGCAGAGCAGAACAGAGCAGAACACAGCAGAGCAGAGCAGAACACAGCAGAGCAGAACACAGCAGAGCAGAACACAGAAGAGCAGAATAAAGCAGAACACAGCAGAGCAGAACAGAGCAGAACACAGCAGAGCAGAACAGAGCAGAATAGAGCAGAACACAGCAGAGCAGAACACAGCAGAACAGAGCAGAATAGAACAGAACTGAGCAGAACACAGCAGAGCAGAACAGAGGAGAGCAGAACAGAACAGAGCAGAACAGAGGAGAGCAGAACAGAGCAGAACAGAGCAGAGCAGAACAGAGGAGAACAGAGCAGAACACAGCAGAGCAGAACACAGCAGAGCAGAACACAGCAGAGCAGAACAGAGCAGAACACAGAAGAGCAGAATAAAGCAGAACACAGCAGAGCAGAACAGAGCAGAACACAGCAGAGCAGAACAGAGGAGAGCAGAACAGAACAGAGCAGAACAGAACAGAGGAGAGCAGAACAGAGGAGAGCAGAACAGAGCAGAGCAGAACAGAGGAGAACAGAGCAGAGCAGAACAGAGGAGAACAGAACAGAGGAGAACAGAGCAGAGCAGAACAGAGGAGAACAGAACACAGCAGAGCAGAACAGAGCAGAGCAGAACAGAGCAGAGCAGAACACAGCAGAGCAGAACACAGCAGAGCAGAACAGAGCAGAACACAGAAGAGCAGAATAAAGCAGAACACAGCAGAGCAGAACAGAGCAGAACACAGCGGAGCAGAACAGAGCAGAATAGAGCAGAACACAGCAGAGCAGAACACAGCAGAACAGAGCAGAATAGAACAGAACAGAGCAGAACACAGCAGAGCAGAACAGAGGAGAACAGAACAGAACAGAACAGAACAGAGCAGAACACAGCAGAGCAGAACAGAGGAGAGCAGAACAGAACAGAGCAGAACAGAACAGAGGAGAGCAGAACAGAGCAGAGCAGAACAGAGCAGAGCAGAACAGAGGAGAACAGAGCAGAGCAGAACAGAGGAGAACAGAACAGAGGAGAACAGAGCAGAGCAGAACAGAGAACAGAGCAGAACAGAACAGAGCAGAAGAGCAGAACAGATGAGAACAGAGGAGAACAGAGCAGAGCAGAACAAAGCAGAGCAGAACAGAACAGAGCAGAACAGAGGAGAGCAGAACAGAGGAGAACAGAGCAGAACAGAGGAGAACAGAGCAGAGCAGAACAGAGGAGAACAGAGCAGAACAGAGGAGAACAGAGCAGAGCAGAACAGAGGAGAGCAGAACAGAGCAGAACAGAGGAGAGCAGAGCAGAACAGAGGAGAACAGAGCAGAACAAAGCAGAGCAGAACAGAACAGAGGAGAGCAGAACAGAGGAGAACAGAGGAGAACAGAGCAGAACAGAGGAGAACAGAGGAGAACAGAGCAGAACAGAAGAGAGCAGAACAGAGGAGAACAGAGGAGAACAGAGCAGAGCAGAACAGAGGAGAACAGAGGAGAACAGGGCAGAACAGAGCAGAACAGAGGGGAGGTGATATCAATAATACTTTGAGTAAAAGAGAATGTTTTTGGATTTTCACCCTCCAGACATGATTTCCTAAAAGACTTAATGATGAAATGCCTATGTATGTTATGTTGTGAATTTGAACATGAATTATGTCTCTATTTCAGATGACTCTGGTGTTTTTTGTACAATGTACCCAATGATTAATGAAAACTTGCTGTCCTCATTGTGGTTTTACAGACGTGTTTAATACGTCTTATTTAAACACTTTATTCAAATATTTATGAAATGCATATTGTTATATTTGGTAGCACTTATTTGTTTTTCCTTCGCCTCCAACCCCTTTCCATGCGTGGAACAGATGTGGGTGGGTATAGGTCTACATAAGGGTGCTAATTTTAAGAAACTCACCAAAGCTCTGACGAAGGCCGTGAGGCTGATACATAAGCTTATTAAAGATCAGTGATACTATCAAGAGCAGTGTGTGGTGTCCTTTTTCCTTCATCTTGTTCAACTGTTGCCATGCACCTGCAAAAAAGATTACTCAGATGTGTGAGTGCCTTTAAATGTTGAATTATCATGCATTATTACCATGGGTTATTATCATGCATTATTACCATGTGTTATTATCATGCATTATTACCATGTGTTATTATCATGCATTATTACCACGTGTTATTATCATGCGTTATTATGACGCATTATTACCATGTGTTATTATCGTGCATTATTACCATGTGTTATTATCATGCATTATTACCATGTGTTATTATCATGCATTATTACCATGTGTTATTATCGTGCATTATTACCACGTGTTATTATCATGCGTTATTATCACGCATTATTACCATGTGTTATTATCATGTGTTATTATCATGTGTTATTATCATGCGTTTGTACCATGTCTTAGTATAATGCGTTAATATCATGCATTATTACCATGGGTTATTACCATGTGTTATTTTATTTGATTTATTTCACCTTTATTTAACCAGGTAGGCAAGTTGAGAACAAGTTCTCATTTACAATTGCGACCTGGCCAAGATAAAGCAAAGCAGTTCGACAGATACAACGACACAGAGTTACACATGGAGTAAAACAAACATAGTCAATAATACAGTATAAACAAGTCTATATACAATGTGAGCAAATGAGGTGAGAAGGGAGGTAAAGGCAAAAAAGGCCATGGTGGCAAAGTAAATACAATATAGCAAGTAAAACACAGGAATGGTAGTTTTGCAATGGAAGAATGTGCAAAGTAGAAATAAAAATAATGGGGTGTAAAGGAGCAAAATAAATAAATTAATTAAATACAGTTGGGAAAGAGGTAGTTGTTTGGGCTAAATTATAGGTGGGCTATGTACAGGTGCAGTAATCTGTGAGCTGCTCTGACAGTTGGTGCTTAAAGCTAGTGAGGGAGATAAGTGTTTCCAGTTTCAGAGATTTTTGTAGTTCGTTCCAGTCATTGGCAGCAGAGAACTGGAAGGAGAGGCGGCCAAAGAAAGAATTGGTTTTGGGGGTGACTAGAGAGATATACCTGCTGGAGCGTGTGCTACAGGTGGGAGATGCTATGGTGACCAGCGAGCTGAGATAAGGGGGGACTTTACCTAGCAGGGTCTTGTAGATGACATGGAGCCAGTGGGTTTGGCGACGAGTATGAAGCGAGGGCCAGCCAACGAGAGCGTACAGGTCGCAATGGTGGGTAGTATATGGGGCTTTGGTGACAAAACGGATTGCACTGTGATAGACTGCATCCAATTTGTTGAGTAGGGTATTGGAGGCTATTTTGTAAATGACATCGCCAAAGTCGAGGATTGGTAGGATGGTCAGTTTTACAAGGGTATGTTTAGCAGCATGAGTGAAGGATGCTTTGTTGCGAAATAGGAAGCCAATTCTAGATTTAACTTTGGATTGGAGATGTTTGATATGGGTCTGGAAGGAGAGTTTACAGTCTAACCAGACACCTAAGTATTTGTAGTTGTCCACGTATTCTAAGTCAGAGCCGTCCAGAGTAGTGATGTTGGACAGGCGGGTAGGTGCAGGTAGCGATCGGTTGAAGAGCATGCTTTTAGTTTTACTTGTATTTAAGAGCAATTGGAAGCCACGGAAGGAGAGTTGTATGGCATTGAAGCTTGCCTGGAGAGTTGTTAACACAGTGTCCAAAGAAGGGCCAGAAGTATACAGAATGGTGTCGTCTGCGTAGAGGTGGATCAGAGACTCACCAGCAGCAAGAGCGACCTCATTGATGTATACAGAGAAGAGAGACGGTCCAAGAATTGAACCCTGTGGCACCCCCATAGAGACTGCCAGAGGTCCGGACAGCAGACCCTCCGATTTGACACACTGAACTCTATCAGAGAAGTAGTTGATGAACCAGGCGAGGCAATCATTTGAGAAACCAAGGCTGTCGAGTCTGCCGATGAGGATGTGGTGATTGACAGAGTCGAAAGCCTTGGCCAGATCAATGAATACGGCTGCACAGTAATGTTTCTTATCGATGGCGGTTAAGATATCGTTTAGGACCTTGAGCGTGGCTGAGGTGCACCCATGACCAGCTCTGAAACCAGATTGCATAGCAGAGAAGGTATGGTGAGATTCGAAATGGTCGGTAATCTGTTTGTTGACTTGGCTTTCAAGACCTTAGAAAGGCATGGTAGGATAGATATAGGTCTGTAGCAGTTTGGGTCAAGAGTGTCCCCCCCTTTGAAGAGGGGGATGACCGCAGCTGCTTTCCAATCTTTGGGAATCTCAGATGACACGAAAGAGAGGTTGAACAGGCTAGTAATAGGGGTGGCAACAATTTCGGCAGATACTTTTAGAAAGAAAGGGTCCAGATTGTCTAGCCCGGCTGATTTGTAGGGGTCCAGATTTTGCAGCTCTTTCAGAACATCAGCTGAACGGATTTGGGAGAAGGAGAAATGGGGAAGGCTTGGGCGAGTTGCTGTTGGGGGTGCAGTGCTGTTGATCGGGGTAGGAGTAGCCAGGTGGAAAGCATGGCCAGCCGTAGAAAAATGCTTATTGAAATTCTCAATTATGGTGGATTTATCAGTGGTGACAGTGTTTCCTATCTTCAGTGCAGTGGGCAGCTGGGAGGAGGTGTTCTTATTCTCCATGGACTTTACAGTGTCCCAGAAGTTTTTTGAGTTAGTGTTGCAGGAAGCAAATTTCTGCTTGAAAAAGCTATCCTTGGCTTTTCTAACTGCCTGTGTATAATGGTTTCTAGCTTCCCTGAACAGCTGCATATCATGGGGGCTGTTCGATGCTAATGCAGAACGCCATAGGATGTTTTTGTGTTGGTTAAGGGCAGTCAGGTCTGGGGAGAACCAAGGGCTATATCTGTTCCTGGTTCTAAATTTCTTGAATGGGGCATGTTTATTTAAGATGGTTAGGAAGGCATTTTTTTTAAATATCCAGGCAACCTCTTCTGACGGGATGAGATCAATATCCTTCCAGGATACCCCGGCCAAGTCGATTAGAAAGGCCTGCTCGCTGAAGTGTTTCAGGGAGCGTTTTACAGTGATGAGTGGAGGTCGTTTGACCGCTGACCCATTACGGATGCAGGCAATGAGGCAGTGATCGCTGAGATCTTGGTTGAAGACAGCAGAGGTGTATTTAGAGGGCAAGTTGGTTAGGATGATATCTATGAGGGTGCCCGTGTCTGAAAATGTTGTAGTTTGGAATTAAAATTTCTGAATTTTTGGTGGTCTTCCTAATCCAGGATTCAGACACAGCTAGAACATCCGGGTTGGCAGAGTGTGCTAAAGCAGTGAATAGAACAAACTTAGGGAGGAGGCTTCTAATGTTAACATGCATGAAACCAAGGCTATTACGGTTACAGAAGTCGTCAAAAGAGAGCGCCTGGGGAATAGGAGTGGAGTTAGGCACTGCGGGGCCTGGATTCACCTCTACATCGCCAGAGGAACATAGGAGGAGTAGAATAAGGGTGCGGCTAAAAGCAATAAGAATTGGTCGTCTAGAACATCTGGAACAGAGAGTAAAAGGAGGTTTCTGGGGGCGATAAAATAGCATCAAGGTATAATGTACAGACAAAGGTATGGTAGGATGTGAATACAGTGGAGGTAAACCTAGGTATTGAGTGATGAAGAGAGAGATATTGTCTCTAGAAACATCATTGAAACCAGGAGATGTCATTGCATGTGTGGGTGGTGGAACTATTATCATGTGTTATTATCATGCATTATTACCATGTGTTATTATCATGTGTTATTATCATGCATTATTACCATGTGTTATTATCATGTGTTATTATCATGCATTATTACCATGTGTTATTATCATGCGTTATTATCATGCATTATTACCATGTGTTATTATCATGCATTATTACCATGTGTTATTATCATGCATTATCGCCGTGTGTTATTATCATGTGTTTGTACAATGTGTTATTATCATGCATCATTATCATGTGTTATTACCATGTGATATTATCATGCTCTGGTACCATGTGTTATTATCATGAGTTATTATCATGCGTTATTGCCATGTGTTATTATCATGTGTTATTATCATGTGGTATTATCATGCATTTGCACCTTGTGTTTTTATCATGCGTTATTATCATGCGTTATTGTGATGTGTTATTATCATGTGTTATTACCATATGTTATTATCATGCGTTATTATTATGTGTTTATACCATGTGTTATTATGATGTGTTATTATCATGAATTTGTACCATGTGTTATTATCATGCGTTATTGTGATGTGTTATTATCATGTGTTTTTACCATGTCTTCTTATCATGCATTTGTACCATGTGTTATTATCATGTGTTATTATTATGCGTTTGTACCAATTGTTATTATCATGTGCTATTATTATGTATTTGTACCATGCGTTATTATCATGTGTTATTATTATGCATTTGTACCATGTGTTATTATCATGTGTTATTATCATGTGTTATTATCATGTGTTATTATTATGCATTTGTACCATGTGTTATTATCATGTGTTATTATCATGTGTTATTATCATGTGTTATTATCATGTGTTATTATCATGTGTTATTATTATGCATGTGTACCATGTGTTATTATCATGTGTTATTATCATGTGTTATTATCATGTGTTATTATCATGTGTTATTATCATGTGTTATTATTATGCATGTGTACCATGTGTTATGGCTTGTCATGTCTTGTGCTGTTAGTTGATGTTTCCTGGATCAGTATCTAACTAACCTCTCTGTCCCTTCCCAAACCTTCTCTCTCTCTCTCTCTCTCTCTCTCTCTCTCTCTCTCTCTCTTCCCCACTTCTCTCTCTCCCACTCCCCTGCCTCCCTCTCTCTCTCGCTTCCCTACCTCTCTCTCTCTTTCTTTTCCCTGCCTCCCTCTCTCTCTCTCTCTTCCCCACCTCTCTCTCTCTTTCATGCCTCTCTCCCGCTGCCTCTATCTCTCCCCCTACCCTCTCTCTCTCTTCCCCACCGCTCTCTCTCTCTTCCCCACCTCTCTCTCTCTCTTCCCTGCCTCCCTCTCTCCCCCGCCTCTATCTCTCCCCTACCATCTCCCTATCCCTATCTCCTCCCCCTTCTCCCCGTTCTCGCTCTCACTCCCCCCACCCCAACCCTCCAGTCTGCCAGTATCCGTGAGGAGCGAGGGGATGAGGTGGAGGTGGAGCTAACAGACAGCCAGAGGAAGCTGACCCTGTCCAGGGAGGAGGTCCAGAGGATGAATCCTCCCAGGTTCAGTAAGGTGGAGGACATGGCTGACCTCACCTGTCTCAACGAAGCCTCCGTCCTACACAACCTCAGAGAGAGATACTACTCTGGCTTGATATACGTCAGTATATTACACACACACACACACACACACACACACACACACACACACACACACACACACACACACACACACACACACACACACACACACACACACACAGGACACAATAATACATAAACTCAAACTTGCACAGCATACAAGGGAGAAGTGAAAGTCAAAACAGATGTGTGTATGTACAGTATATACAGTTGAAGTCGGAAGTTTACATCCACTAAGGTTGGAGTCATTAGTTTATGGGTAAGGGTTAGGAGTTAGGGTTAGTTTATGGGTAAGGGTTAGGAGTTAGGGTTAGTTTATGGGTAAGGGTTAGGAGCTAGGGTTAGTTTATGGGTAAGGGTTAGGAGCTAGGGTTAGTTTATGGGTTAGGGTTAGGAGCTAGGGTTAGTTTATGGGTTTAGGGTTAGGAGCTAGGGTTAGTTTATGGGTTAGGGTTAGGAGCTAGTGTTAGTTTATGGGTTACGGTTAGTTTATGGGTAAGGGTTAGGAGTTATGGTTAGTTTATGTTTATGGGTAAGGGTTAGGAGCTAAGGTTAGTTTATGGGTAAGGGTTATGAGTTAGGGTTAGTTTATGGGTTAGGGTTAGTTTATGGATAAGGGTTAGGAGTTAGGGTCAGTTTATGGGTTAGGGTTAGGAGCTAGGGTTAGTTTATGGGTTAGGGTTAGGAGCTAGGGTTAGTTTATGGGTAAGGGTTAGGAGCTAGAGTTAGTTTATGGGTAAGGGTTAGGAGTTAGGGTTAGTTTATGTTTATGGGTAAGGGTTAGGAGCTAGGGTTAGTTTATGGGTAAGGGTTATGAGTTAGGGTTAGTTTATGGGTGAGGGTTAGGAGTTAGGGTTAGTTTATGGGTTAGGGTTAGTTTATGGGTAAGGGTTAGGAGTTAGGGTTAGTTTATGGGTTAGGGTTAGGAGCTAGGGTTAGTTTATGGGTAAGGATTAGGAGTTAGGGTTAGTGTTAGGAACTAGCGTTAGTTTATGGGTAAGGGTTAGGAGTTAGGGTTCGTTTATGGGTTAGGAGTTAGGGTTAGTTTATGGGTATGGGTTAGTTTATGGGTAACGGTTAGGAGTTAGTGTTAGTTTATGGGTAAGGGTTAGGAGCTAGGGTTAGTTTATGGGTGAGGGTTAGTTTATGGGTAACGGTTAGGAGTTAGGGTTAGTTTATGGGTAAGGGTTAGGAGCTAGGGTTAGTTTATGGGTTAGGGTTAGTTTATGGGTTAGGGTTAGAAGCTAGGGTTAATTTATGGGTAAGGGTTAGGAGCTAGGGTTAGTTTATGGGTAAGGGTTAGGAGCTAGGGTTAGTTTATGGGTAAGGGTTAGGAGCTAGGGTTAGTTTATGGGTTAGGGTGAGGAGTTCGGGTTAGGGTTAGGGTTAGTTTATGGGTTAGGGTTAGAAGCTAGGGTTAATTTATGGGTAAAGGGTTAGGAGCTAGGGTTAGTTTATGGGTAAGGGTTAGGAGTTAGGGTTAGTTTCTGGGTTAGGGTTAGGAGCTAGGGTTAGTTTATGGGTAAGGGTTAGGAGCTAGGGTTAGTTTATGGGTAAGGGTTAGGAGCTAGTTTATGGGTAAGGGTGAGGAGTTATGGTTAGTTTATGGGTTACTGTTAGTTTATGGGTAAGGGTTAGGAGCTAGTTTATGGGTAAGGGTGAGGAGTTAGGGTTAGTTTATGGGTTACTGTTAGTTTATGGGTAAGGGTTAGGAGTTATGGTTAGTTTATGTTTATGGGTAAGGGTTAGGAGCTAGGGTTAGTTTATGGGTAAGGGTTATGAGTTAGGGGTAGTTTATGGGTGAGGGTTAGGAGTTAGGGTTAGTTAATGGGTTAGGGTTAGGAGCTAGGGTTAGTTTATGGGTAAGGGTTAGGAGGTAGGGTTAGTTTATGGGTTAGGGTTAGGAGCTAGGGTTAGTTTATGGGTAAGGGTTAGGAGCTAGGGTTAGTTTATGGGTAAGGGTTAGGAGCTAGTTTATGGGTAAGGGTGAGGAGTTATGGTTAGTTTATGGGTTACTGTTAGTTTATGGGTAAGGGTTAGGAGCTAGTTTATGGGTAAGGGTGAGGAGTTAGGGTTAGTTTATGGGTTACTGTTAGTTTATGGGTAAGGGTTAGGAGTTAGGGTTAGTTTATGGGTTAGGGTTAGTTTATGGGTAAGGGTTAGGAGTTAGGGTCAGTTTATGGGTTAGGGTTAGGAGCTAGGGTTAGTTTATGGGTGAGTGTTAGGAGTTAGGGTTAGTTTATGGGTTAGGGTTAGTTTATGGGTAAGGGTTAGGAGTTAGGGTCAGTTTATGGGTTAGGGTTAGGAGCTAGGGTTAGTTTATGGGTAAGGGTTAGGAGCTAGGGTTAGTTTATGGGTAAGGGTTAGTAGCTAGGGTTAGTTTATGGTTTAGGGTTAGGAACTAGGAGCTAGGGTTAGTTTATGGGTTAGGGTTAGGAGCTAGGGTTAGTTTATGGGTTAGGGTTAGGAGCTAGGGTTAGTTTATGGGTAAGGGTTAGGAGCTGGGGTTAAGTTTAGGGTTAGGGGTTATGGAAAATTGGATTTTGAATGGGACTGAATTGTGTGTCCCCACGAGGTTAGTTGTACAAGACTGTGTGTGTATTGGGGGGGTGGGGGGGTTACTCTGTAGAGAGAACTGTGACATCAGTGTAACTGATATAAGAGGAGGGGTTGTGTTACATCACACTCGTTTATATAAGAGAGAGAAGGACGGAGGAGAAAGGAGAGCTGCATCTCCTGTTTCGTGACTATGAACCAATGAAGGGAAGGATGAGAGAGATAGAAAGAGGAAGAGAAATGGATAGAAAGGAAGATAGATAAGAAGAAAGAAAGAAAAATAAGTGTTGCGGAACTTTGATATGAAGAATGTGTCAGAAAGAGTTAGAATGTGACATAGTGAACGACACTTTCTATTGTATATCTATGTTGAGGAATTTGAAGGCTGTTTATGTTTATCTTATCTGCTTTAGAGAAAGAGAGATAGAGAGAAAAGGGGGGATTTTGGTGGACAAGGCAGTATACTGCTCCTCATATTTCAGTCCACCACACACACACACACACACACATACTGTATGTGTGGATTATCAGGGAAGGGTGTGAGAGGAGGTGGATGGTTAGGGGTGACCAGTCAGAATCCACAGAGTCATCTTGTTATCAGTACCGTTACACTGTTGCCTGCATATTTCATTCATTAACCTGTGTTGTAGCACTATCTGGTTGATTGATTATCCTGACAGCTATCTTTCTTTTTCATTACAAATGCCTCCTTACACATTCCACCTGACCCTACTCATACTGTAGGTTAATGTGTCCTACTCATACTGTAGGTTAATGGGTCTTACTCATACTGTAGGTTAATGGGTCTTACTCATACTGTAGGTTAATGGGTCTTACTCATACTGTAGGTTAATGGGTCTTACTCATACTGTAGGTTAATGAGTCCTACTCATACTGTAGGTTAATGGGTCTTATGCATACTGTAGGTTAATGGGTCCTACTCATACTGTAGGTTAATGTGTCCTACTCATACTGTAGGTTAATGTGTCTTACTCATACTGTAGGTTAATGGGTCCTACTCATACTGTAGGTTAATGGGTCTTACTCATACTGTAGGTTAATGTGTCCTACTCATACTGTAGGTTAATGGGTCTTATGCATACTGTAGGTTAATGGGTCCTACTCATACTGTAGGTTAATGTGTCCTACTCATACTGTAGGTTAATGTGTCTTACTCATACTGTAGGTTAATGGGTCCTACTCATACTGTAGGTTAATGTGTCCTACTCATACTGTAGGTTAATGGGTCCTACTCATACTGTAGGTTAATGTGTCCTACTCATACTGTAGGTTAATGGGTCTTACTCATACTGTAGGTTAATGGGTCCTACTCATACTGTAGGTTAATGTGTCCTACTCATACTGTAGGTTAATGGGTCGTACTCATACTGTAGGTTAATGTGTCCTACTCATACTGTAGGTTAATGTGTCCTACTCATACTGTAGGTTAATGTGTCCTACTCATACTGTAGGTTAATGGGTCCTACTCATACTCTAGGTTAATGTGTCTTACTCATACTGTAGGTTAATGGGTCCTACTCATACTGTAGGTTAATGTGTCTGCTCATACTGTAGGTTAATGGGTCATACTCATACTGTAGGTTAAAGGGGGTCGTACTCATACTGTAGGTTAATGTGTCCTACTCATACTGTAGGTTAATGTGTCTGGTCATACTGTAGGTTAATGGGTCCTACTCATACTCTAGGTTAATGTGTCTGCTCATACTGTAGGTTAATGGGTCCTACTCATACTCTAGGTTAATGTGTCTTACTCATACTGTAGGTTAATGGGTCCTACTCATACTGTAGGTTAATGTGTCTGCTCATACTGTAGGTTAATGGGTCATACTCATACTGTAGGTTAAAGGGGGTCGTACTCATACTGTAGGTTAATGTGTCCTACTCATACTGTAGGTTAATGTGTCTGGTCATACTGTAGGTTAATGGGTCCTACTCATACTCTAGGTTAATGTGTCTGCTCATACTGTAGGTTAATGGGTCCTACTCATACTGTAGGTTAATGGGTCCTACTCATACTGTAGGTTAATGTGTCCTACTCATACTGTAGGTTAATGTGTCCTACTCATACTGTAGGTTAATGAGTCCTACTCATACTGTAGGTTAATGTGTCCTACTCATACTGTAGGTTAATGGGTCGTACTCATACTGTAGGTTAATGTGTCATACTCATACTGTAGGTTAATGGGTCCTACTCATACTGTAGGTGAATGTGTCTGCTCATACTGTAGGTTAATGTGTCCTACTCATACTGTAGGTTAATGGGTCCTACTCATACTGTAGGTTAATGGGTCCTACTCATACTGTAGGTTAATGTGTCCTACTCATACTGTAGGTTAATGGGTCCTACTCATACTGTAGGTTAATGTGTCCTACTCATACTGTAGGTTAATGTGTCCTACTCATACTGTAGGTTAATGTGTCCTACTCATACTGTAGGTTAATGGGTCCTACTCATACTCTAGGTTAATGTGTCTTACTCATACTGTAGGTTAATGGGTCCTACTCATACTGTAGGTTAATGTATCTGCTCATACTGTAGGTTAATGGGTCCTACTCATACTGTAGGTTAATGGGGGTCGTATTCATACTGTAGGTTAATGTGTCCTACTCATACTGTAGGTTAATGTGTCTGCTCATACTGTAGGTTAATGGGTCTGCTCATACTGTAGGTTAATGGGTCCTACTCATACTGTAGGTTAATGGGTCCAACTCATACTGTAGGTTAATGGGTCCTACTCATACTGTAGGTTAATGTGTCCTACTCATACTGTAGGTTAATGGGTCTTACTCATACTGTAGGTTAATGTGTCCATCTTATACTGTAGGTTAATGGGTCCTACTCATACTGTAGGTTAATGGGTCCAACTCATACTGTAGGTTAATGGGTCCTACTCATACTGTAGGTTAATGGGTCTTACTCATACTCTAGGTTAATGTGTCCTACTCATACTGTAGGTTAATGGGTCTTACTCATACTGTAGGTTAATGTGTCCATCTTATACTGTAGGTTAATGGGGGGGGAATGTTGGGCGGGATTGACCCTCCCTCTCCTAATGTTGCTGTTATATGACTCAGATTAGGTGTGTGTGTGATATGACATTGCCTGGCTTAATGGCTGGGTCTAGGCATTGGGAGGGCATGGGTCATTGAGATTAAGCATGGTATTTTAGTTATCATTGAACTTTGTGTATATCTATCCTGGGTGTGTGTGTGTGTGTGTGTGTGTGTTTGCAGACATACTCGGGCCTGTTCTGTGTGGTGATCAACCCCTATAAGAACCTGCCCATCTACACAGAGTCTATAGTGGAGATGTACCGAGGGAAGAAACGCCATGAGATGCCCCCTCACATCTACGCTATATCAGAGGCTGCCTACCGCAGCATGCTACAAGGTAACCCTAACCCCTGACCCCCTCACATCTACGCCATATCAAAGAAATGTATGATTTTCATATGTGCATTTTCGTGGAATAGTTTCATTTCAATAATAATGTTTTAATTTCTCAAAATCATTGTCACGTGGTTAATCATAAAAATATTAATTCAAATGAATAAACTCTAAAAGTAAAAATTTTACTAATGCGAGAGCACCAGCCTCTGCCTTATGGACGGACACATTGTGAGGCTACACCTTGATCATTGGCGGCTAAATAGCCTAATTGAGCGCATGGAACTCAGAGATGGCCATGCAGCCCAGAGATGGCCATGCATCCCAAAGATGGCCAATGCAGCCCAGAGATGGCCATGCAGCCCAGAGATGGCCATGCAGCCCAGAGATGGCCAATGCAGCCCAGAGATGGCCATGCAGCCCAGAGATGGCCATGCAGCACAGAGATGGCCATGCAGCACAGAGATGGCCATGCAGCCCAGAGATGGCCAATGCAGCCCAGAGATGGCCAATGCAGCCCAGAGATGGCCAATGCAGCCCAGAGATGGCCATGCAGCCCAGAGATGGCCATGCAGCACAGAGATGGCCATGCAGCACAGAGATGGCCATGCAGCCCAGAGATGGCCAATGCAGCCCAGAGATGGCCAATGCAGCCCAGAGATGGCCAATGCAGCCCAGAGATGGCCATTGCAACCCAGAGATGGCCAATGCAGCCCAGAGATGGCCATGCAGCCCAGAGATGGCCATGCAGCACAGAGATGGCCATGCAGCACAGAGATGGCCATGCAGCCCAGAGATGGCCAATGCAGCCCAGAGATGGCCAATGCAGCCCAGAGATGGCCAATGCAGCCCAGAGATGGCCATGCAGCCCAGAGATGGCCATGCAGCACAGAGATGGCCATGCAGCACAGAGATGGCCATGCAGCCCAGAGATGGCCAATGCAGCCCAGAGATGGCCAATGCAGCCCAGAGATGGCCAATGCAGCCCAGAGATGGCCATTGCAACCCAGAGATGGCCAATGCAGCCCAGAGATGGCCAATGCAGCCCAGAGATGGCCATTGCAACCCAGAGATGGCCAATGCAGCCGTTGGCCCATAACTTCCGTTGTCAACTAAGTAAAAATACATAAAGCCGACAAATTAAAACTGTCAAATATACGGATGAAAATTCTGGTTCTTTCAATCACATTCATCAACAGTTGAAGTCAGAAGTTTACATACACTTAGGTTGGAGTCATTCAAACTTGTTTTTCAAACACTCCACAAATTTCTTGTTAACAAACTATAGTTTTGTCATGTCAGTTAGGACATCTACTTTGTAATTTTTCCAACAATTGTTTACAGACAGATTATTTCATTTATAATTCACTGTATCACAATTCCAGTGGGTCAGAAGTTTACATACACTAAGTTGACTGTGCCTTTAAACAGCTTGGAAAATTCCAGAAAATGATGTCATGGCTTTAGAAGCTTCTGATAGGCTAATTGACATCATTTGAATCAATTGGAGGTGTACCTGTGGATGTATTTCAAGGCCTACCTTCAAACTCACTGCCTCTTTGCTTGACAGCATGGAAAAATCAAAATATATCAGCCAAGACCTCAGAAAAAAATTGTAGACCTCCACAAGTCTGGTTCATCCTTGGGAGCAATTTCCATCACCTGAAGTTACCACGTTCATCTGTACAAACAATAGTATGCAAGTATAAACACCATGGGACCACACAGGCGTCATACTGCTCGGGAAGGTGCAAAAAGTGCAAATCAATCCCAGAACAGCAGCAAAGGATCTTGAGAAGATGTTGGAGGAAACAGGTATAAAAGTATCTATATCCGTATCTATAAAACGAGTCCTATATCAACATAACCTGAAAGGCCGTTCAGCAAGGAAGAAGCCACTGCTCCAAACCGCCATAAAAAAGACAGACTACGGTTTGCAACTGCACATGGGGACAAAGATTTACTTTTTGCAGAAATATCCTCTGGTCTGATGAAACAAAAATAGAACTGTTTGGCCATAATGACCATTGTTATGCTTGGAGGAAAAAGGGTGAGGCTTGCAAGCCGAAGAACACAATCTCAACCGTGAAGCACGGGGGTGGCAGCATCATGTTGTGGGGTGCTTTGCTGCAGGAGTGACTGGTGCACTTCACAAAATAGATGTCATCATGAGGAAGGGAAATTATGTGGATATATTGAAGCAACATCTCAAGACATCAGTCACATATCGGTCTTCCAAATGGACAATGACCCCAAGCATACTTCCGAAGTTGTGGCAAAATGGCTTAAGGACAACAAAGCCAAGGTACTGGAGTGGCCATCACAAAGCCTTGACCTCAATCCCATAGAAAATGTGTTGGCATTACTGAAAAAGCGTGTGCGAGCAAGGAGGCCTACAAACCTGACTCCGTTACACCAGCTCTGTCAGGAGGAATGGGCCAAAATTCACCCAACTTAATGTGGGAAGCTTGTGGAAGGCTACCTGAAACGTTTGACCCAAGTCAAACAATTTAAAGGCAATGCTACCAAAAACTAATTGAGTGTATGTAAACTTCTGACCCACTGGGAATGTGATGAAAGAAATAAAAGCTGAAATAAATTATTTTCTCTACTATTATTCTGACATTTTCATTCTTAAAATGAAATGGTGATCCTAACTGACAGGGACAATTTACTCGGATTAAATGTCAGGAATTATGAAAACTGAGTTTAAGTGTATTTGGCTAAGGTGTATTTAAACTTCCGACTTCAACTGTAGGCCTTTTCCCACGTACGCTGTCTGTGGAAGACTTCCTCATATGCCATTTCTCTCCTGTTCTATTGGTTTTCATATCAACTTTCCTTCGTTGTCCTGAAGCCAAATTCATCATCCTAGTCATATTAGCAACCCATTCTAGTTGTTGCATCTTTTGATTCACTCTCTTTCTAAGTTTCTAACAGATATTTTTATTTCCCTTTTTCTCCCCAATTTCTTGATATCCAATTGCGATCCAATTGCGATCTTGTCTCATCGCTCAACTCCCCAAAGGAATCGGGAGAGGCTAAGGTAGAGTCATGCGTCCTCTGAAACATGACCATGAGCCGCCAAACCGCGCTTCTTAACACCCGCCCGCTTAACCCAGAAGCCAGTTGCACCAACGTGTCGGAGGAAACACTGTTAAACTTACGACCGTAGTCAGCCTGCAGGCGCCCGGCCTGCCACAAGGAGTCGCTAGAGCACAATGAGCCAAGTAAAACCCGCCCGGCCAAAACTAACCCGGACTACGCTGGGCCAATTGTGCGCCGCCCTATGGGACTCCCTGTCACAGCCAGTTGTGACACAGCCCGGGATCAAACCCGGGTCTGTAGTGACACCTCAAGCACTGCGATGCAGTGCCTTAGACCGCTGCGCCACTCGGGAGGCTTGAAAATATATTTTTATTGGCTAATTCATTACAGGAGTTGCATGTTTTGTTCAGATGAATTACCATAATGTAAATTTGATTTCTGTCATTCTGAGCACCGTGAGTGGACGCCCTAAGGGGTTACACAACCAATGCAAATGTGTCTGATACATTTCTCAAATGGCCAGTAAATTATAATCTTCCCGGCCACATTGTTTGGTGCCACATTTTCCCAACGGAGACCCTGCTGACAGTGTAAATACCATATGGAGCGGCAGGGTAGCCTAGTGGTTAGAGCGTTGGACTAGTAACCGGAAGGTTGCAAGTTCAAACCCCCGAGCTGACAGGGTACAAATCTGTCATTCGGCCCCTGAACAGGCAGTTAACCCACCGTTCCTAGGCCGTCATTGAAAATAAGAAATTGTTCTTAACTGACTTGCCTAGTTAAATCAAATATACATTTTGTTACATTACAGCCTTATTCTAAAATGTATTAAATAGTTTTTTTCCCTCGTCAATCTACACCCAACACCCAATAATGACAAAAACAGGTTGTTAGAAATTGGTGGTTCCAAACTTCATTCATTTAAGAATGATGGAGGCCACTGTGTTCTTGGTGACCTTCGATGCTGCATCCATTTTTTGGTACCCTTACCCAGATCTGTGGCTCGACACAATCCTGTCTTGGAGCTCTAGGGACAATTGCTTTGACCTCATGGCTTGTTTTTTGCTCTGACATGCACTGTCAACTGTCACTGTCATCCTTATATAGACAGGTGTGTGCCTTTCCAAATCATGTCCAATCAAATTAATTTACCACAGGTGGACTCTAATCAAGTTGTAGAAACATCTCAAGGATGATGAATGGAAACAGGATGAACCTGAGCTCAATTTCTAGTCTTATAGTACAAGGTCTGAATACTTGTGTATTCGCATTGTCATTATGGGGTATTGTGTGTAAATTGATGATAAAAGAACATCTATTTTAGAATAAGGCTGTAATGTAACAAAATGTGGAAAAAGGGAAGGGGTCTGAATACTTTCTGAATGCACTGTAAATCCATGTTTTTTGTGGAAGCATATGGAAACATTGGCAATGAGAATATCTCTGCAAATGGCAGGAGTAATTACAGTTCATTCTGGGACTTTTCCCACACCACATGTATTATGATAGGAGCGTGACAAACAGACACGGATTGCTCCACTCCTCCATTAAAACCAGTTAGAGACAGATTGAGCAACGTTTCTGCCCCGAGGTCAATTCATTAGACAACAACTCTCTCTCTCTCTCTCTCTCTCTCTCTCTCTCTCATTCTTTCTTTCAATGTGACAGGTGTGTGTCCGTGATCTGTGATCCTATTGATAATTGAACCAGTATGACTGGTATGTGTGCGTGTCCCTGTATGTCTGTGCACATGCGCGTGTGTGTGCTTGGCTCTCTGTGTGTGTGTCTGTGGTTCAGAGGAAACCTTTAAAACAAACACACCAGAAATGTAACAGACAAGGTCAGGCCATTGTGTTGGTGTCTGCAGTGTGGGCTGGAGCAGAGGTCTGAGGTCTGTCTGGAGAGACCACTTCTGTAGCTTTGACCTCCTTCCTCCTCACTACACGACAATGCTGCTCAGTGAGAGCTGTTGAAATCACATACACACTGACAGCCTTTGTGTTTCAGTCAGGTTCTCTGACATAGATTGACAAGTGTATCGATCCCCTTGTTACAGTGATTACTGGTATAAGAAGTGATGGTAGTACTGTTACAGTGATTACTGGTGTAAGAAGTGAAGGTATTACTGTTACAGTGATTACTGGTGTAAGAAGTGAAGGTAGTACTGTTACAGTGATTACTGGTGTAAGAGGTGAAGGTAGTACTGTTACAGTGATTACTGGTGTAAGAGGTGAAGGTAGTACTGTTACAGTGATTACTGGTACTGTTACTGTGATTACTGTTACAGTGATTACTGGTGTAAGAGGTGAAGGTAGTACTGTTACAGTGATTACTGGTGTAAGAAGTGAAGGTAGTACTGTTACAGTGATTACTGGTGTAAGAGGTGAAGGTAGTACTGTTACAGTGATTACTGGTGTAAGAAGTGAAGGTAGTACTGTTACAGTGATTACTGGTGTAAGAGGTGAAGGTAGTACTGTTACAGTGATTACTGGTGTAAGAGGTGAAGGTAGTACTGTTACAGTGATTACTGGTGTAAGAAGTGAAGGTAGTACTGTTACAGTGATTACTGGTGTAAGAGGTGAAGGTAGTACTGTTACAGTGATTACTGGTGTAAGAAGTGAAGGTAGTACTGTTACAGTGATTACTGGTGTAAGAAGTGAAGGTATTACTGTTACAGTGATTACTGGTGTAAGAAGTGAAGGTAGTACTGTTACAGTGATTACTGGTGTAAGAGGTGAAGGTAGTACTGTTACAGTGATTACTGGTGTAAGAAGTGAAGGTAGTACTGTTACAGTGATTACTGGTGTAAGAAGTGAAGGTAGTACTGTTACAGTGATTACTGGTGTAAGAAGTGAAGGTATTACTGTTACAGTGATTACTGGTGTAAGAAGTGAAGGTATTACTGTTACAGTGATTACTGGTGTAAGAAGTGAAGGTAGTACTGTTACAGTGATTACTGGTGTAAGAAGTGAAGGTAGTACTGTTACAGTGATTACTGGTGTAAGAGGTGAAGGTAGTACTGTTACAGTGATTACTGGTGTAAGAGGTGAAGGTATTACTGTTACAGTGATTACTGGTGTAAGAGGTGAAGGTATTACTGTTACAGTGATTACTGGTACAAGAGGTGAAGGTAGTACTGTTACAGTGATTACTGGTGTAAGAGGTGAAGGTATTACTGTTACAGTGATTACTGGTGTAAGAGGTGAAGGTATTACTGTTACAGTGATTACTGGTGTAAGAAGTGAAGGTATTACTGTTACAGTGATTACTGGTGTAAGAGGTGAAGGTAGTACTGTTACAGTGATTACTGGTGTAAGAAGTGAAGGTAGTACTGTTACAGTGATTACTGGTGTAAGAGGTGAAGGTAGTACTGTTACAGTGATTACTGGTGTAAGAAGTGAAGGTAGTACTGTTACAGTGATTACTGGTGTAAGAGGTGAAGGTAGTACTGTTACAGTGATTACTGGTGTAAGAAGTGAAGGTATTACTGTTACAGTGATTACTGGTGTAAGAAGTGAAGGTAGTACTGTTACAGTGATTACTGGTGTAAGAAGTGAAGGTATTACTGTTACAGTGATTACTGGTGTAAGAAGTGAAGGTAGTACTGTTCATTGGGTAATATGAAAGACTGACATATTCTGCTTTCGTTATTATTCTCTCACAGACAGAGAAGATCAATCTATCCTCTGCACGTGAGTAACCTGGGGTTATATATCTGTCTGTCTACCTGTATGTCTACCTGTATGTCTGCCAGTCTTGTCTGCCTGCCTGTCTGTCTGCCTGTCTTGTCTGCCTGCCTGTCTGTCTGCCTGTCTCGTCTGCCTGTCTTGTCTGCCTGCCTGCCTACATGCCTGCCTGCCTGCCTGTCTGTCTGTCTACCTGTCTGTCTGCCTGTCTTGTTTGCCTGTCTTGTCTGCCTGCCTGCCTACATGCCTGTCTGCCTGCCTGTCTGCCTGTCTTGTCTGCCTGCATGCCTGTCTGTCTGCCTGTCTTGTCTGTCTGTTTGCCTGTCTGTCTGCCTGTCTTGTCTGTCTGTTTGCCTGTCTGTCTGCCTGTCTTGTCTGTCGTTTGTCCGTCTGTATTCTCACCATGGTAAATGATCCCAATTTAGATTACTGAAGCTGAGTATAGCTTAGTTTCTGCTAGGATCCTGTTTTTAAACTTTTACCTGTCTTTTGACCTGTCTGTCTGTCTGTCTTGCCTGTCTTTTGACCTGTCTGCCTGTCTTGTCTGTCTTTTGACTTGTCTGTCTGCCTGTCTGTCTGCCTGTCTTGTCTGTCTTTTGTCCGTCTGTATTCTCACCATGGTAAATGATCCCAATTTAGATTACTGAAGCTGAGTATAGCTTAGTTTCTGCTAGGATCCTGTTTTTAAACTTTTACAGCCCAGTCCCCCTCCAACACTAGAAGTATATTTAGTTTCCCCCAGTCAGTCTCCTGTATTCTCCTTTATTCCCATCCAACAGCAACACAATGACTAGTGTCTGTATCCTGCACACCTGCTCTCTGTGTATAGAGGAATACACTGCATGGTTCCTCTGTTCCCTGGTGGCCTACACGTGTGTATAGAGGAATACACTGCATGGTTCCTCTGTTCCCTGGTGGCCTACACGTGTGTATAGAGGAATACACTGCATGGCTCCTCTGTTCCCTGGTGGCCTACACGTGTGTATAGAGAAATAGACTGCATGGTTCCTCTGTTCCCTGGTGGCCTACACGTGTGTATAGAGGAATACACTGCATGGTTCCTCTGGTCCCTGGTGGCCTACACGTGTGTATAGAGGAATTCACTGCATGGTTCCTCTGTTCCCTGGTGGCCTACACGTGTGTATAGAGGAACACACTGCATGGCTCTTCTGTTCCCTGGTGGCCTACACGTGTGTATAGAGGAATACACTGCATGGTTCCTCTGGTCCCTGGTGGCCTACACGTGTGTATAGAGGAATTCACTGCATGGTTCCTCTGTTCCCTGGTGGCCTACACGTGTGTATAGAGGAATACACTGCATGGCTCTTCTGTTCCCTGGTGGCCTACACGTGTGTATAGAGGAATACACTGCATGGTTCCTCTGGTCCCTGGTGGCCTACACGTGTGTATAGAGGAATACACTGCATGGTTCCTCTGTTCCCTGGTGGCCTACACGTGTGTATAGAGGAATACACTGCATGGTTCCTCTGTTCCCTGGTGGCCTACACGTGTGTATAGAGGAATTCACTGCATGGTTCCTCTGTTCCCTGGTGGCCTACACGTGTGTATAGAGGAATACACTGCATGGCTCTTCTGTTCCCTGGTGGCCTACACGTGTGTATAGAGGAATACACTGCATGGTTCCTCTGGTCCCTGGTGGCCTACACGTGTGTATAGAGGAATACACTGCATGGTTCCTCTGTTCCCTGGTGGCCTACACGTGTGTATAGAGGAATACACTGCATGGTTCCTCTGTTCCCTGGTGGCCTACACGTGTGTATAGAGGAATACACTGCATGGTTCCTCTGTTCCCTGGTGGCCTACACGTGTGTATAGAGGAAATCACTGCATGGTTCCTCTGTTCCCTGGTGGCCTACACGTGTGTATAGAGGAATACACTGCATGGTTCCTCTGTTCCCTGGTGGCCTACATGTGTGTATAGAGGAATACACTGCATGGTTCCTCTGTTCCCTGGTGGCCTACACGTGTGTATAGAGGAATACACTGCATGGTTCCTCTGTTCCCTGGTGGCCTACACGTGTGTATAGAGGAAATCACTGCATGGTTCCTCTGTTCCCTGGTGGCCTACACGTGTGTATAGAGGAATACACTGCATGGTTCCTCTGTTCCCTGGTGGCCTACATGTGTGTATAGAGGAATACACTGCATGGTTCCTCTGTTCCCTGGTGGCCTACACGTGTGTAGAGAGGAATACACTGCATGGTTCCTCTGTTCCCTGGTGGCCTACACGTGTGTATAGAGGAAATCACTGCATGGTTCCTCTGTTCCCTGGTGGCCTACATGTGTGTATAGAGGAATACACTGCATGGTTCCTCTGTTCCCTGGTGGCCTACATGTGTGTATGTGTGTATAGAGGAATACACTGCATGGTTCCTCTGTTCCCTGGTGGCCTACACGTGTGTAGAGAGGAATACACTGCATGGTTCCTCTGTTCCCTGGTGGCCTACACGTGTGTATAGAGGAATACACTGCATGGTTCCTCTGTTCCCTGGTGGCCTACACGTGTGTATAGAGGAAATCACTGCATGGTTCCTCTGTTCCCTGGTGGCCTACACGTGTGTATAGAGGAATACACTGCATGGTTCCTCTGTTCCCTGGTGGCCTACATGTGTGTATAGAGGAATACACTGCATGGTTCCTCTGTTCCCTGGTGGCCTACACGTGTGTATAGAGGAATACACTGCATGGTTCCTCTGTTCCCTGGTGGCCTACACGTGTGTAGAGAGGAATACACTGCACGGTTCCTCTGTTCCCTGGTGGCCTACACGTGTGTAGAGAGGAATACACTGCATGGTTCCTCTGTTCCCTGGTGGCCTACACGTGTGTAGAGAGGAATACACTGCATGGTTCCTCTGTTCCCTGGTGGCCTACATGTGTGTATAGTGTCCTTTCTGTTATATGTGTTTGTGTTGTGTTTATATGTCCTTCATAACTGGGTTGTATATGTGTGTTTTTATGGAGGACCCTTGTGAAACGAGATGTGGTTTATGTGTGTGAGTTTCTCATACTTGTTTCTGTGTGTGTGTGTGTGTGTGTGTGTGTGTGTGTGTGTGTGTGTGTGTGTGTGTGTGTGTGTGTGTGTGTGTGTGTGTGTGTTCCAGCGGCGAGTCTGGCGCAGGGAAGACAGAGAACACTAAGAAAGTCATCCAGTATCTGGCTCATGTGGCCTCATCCCATAAGACTGGAACTCTGGGTAGAAACAAGGAGGCCTCACAGGTAAACTGGTGAAGGAGAGAGAGCGGGAGAAGAGGGGGAGGGGAGGGGGAGCGGAGAAGGGGGGAGGAAGAAGTGACTATATGGAGGAAATGGGGGAGAGGAGGAAAGGAGAGCTTGGTCAGGATACAAAGACAGAGGAGGGGAAGAAGATGTGAGGAAAGAGATGAATTGGATGAAGAAGGACAAGAATAGGATGAGAATTGATTGATGAATGAGGTTTATTGTCCTGACTGAGGGAGAGGCTTGATTGATGGATGCTGTTTATTGTCCTGACTGAGGGAGAGGATTGATTGATGGATGATGTTTATTGTCCTGACTGAGGGAGAGGATTGATGGATGATGTTTATTGTCCTGACTGAGGGAGAGGATTGATTTATGATGTTTATTGTCCTGGCTGAGGGAGAGGATTGATTGATGGATGATGTTTATTGTCCTGACTGAGGGAGAGGGTTGATTGATGATGTTTATTGTCCTGGCTGAGGGAGAGGATTGATGGATGATGTTTATTGTCCTGACTGAGGGAGAGGATTGATTGATGATGTTTATTGTCCTGGCTGAGGGAGAGGACTGATTGATGGATGATGTTTATTGTCCTGACTGAGGGAGAGGATTGATTGATGGATGATGTTTATTGTCCTGACTGAGGGAGAGGCTTGATTGATGATGTTTATTGTCCTGGCTGAGGGAGAGGATTGATTGATGGATGATGTTTATTGTCCTGACTGAGGGAGAGGTTTGATTGATGGATGATGTTTATTGTCCTGACTGAGGGAGAGGTTTGATTGATGATGTTTATTGTCCTGGCTGAGGGAGAGGATTGATTGATGGATGATGTTTATTGTCCTGACTGGGGGAATTGATTGATGGATGTTGTTTATTGTCCTGACTGAGGGAGAGGATTGATGGATGATGTTTATTGTCCTGACTGAGAGAGAGGGTTGATTGATGATGTTTATTGTCCTGACTGAGGGAGTGGATTGATGGATGGATGGTGTTTATTGTCCTGACTGAGGGAGTGGATTGATGGATGGATGATGTTTATTGTCCTGACTGAGGGAGTGGATTGATTGAGGGATGATGTTTATTGTCCTGACTGAGGGAGAGGGTTGATTGATGGATGATGTTTATTGTCCTGACTGAGGGAGAGGATTGATGGATGGATGATGTTTATTGTCCTGACTGAGGGAGAGGGTTGATTGATGGATGATGTTTATTGTCCTGACTGAGGGAGAGGGTTGATTGATGATGTTTATTGTCCTGGCTGAGGGAGAGGATTGATTGATGGATGATGTTTATTGTCCTGACTGAGGGAGAGGATTGATTGATGATGTTTATTGTCCTGGCTGAGGGAGAGGGTTGATTGATGGATGATGTTTATTGTCCTGACTGAGGGAGAGGTTTGATTGATGATGTTTATTGTCCTGGCTGAGGGAGAGGATTGATTGATGGATGATGTTTATTGTCCTGAGTGGGGGAATTGATTGATGGATGTTGTTTATTGTCCTGACTGAGGGAGAGGATTGATGGATGATGTTTATTGTCCTGACTGAGGGAGAGGGTTGATTGATGATGTTTATTGTCCTGACTGAGGGAGTGGATTGATGGATGGATGGTGTTTATTGTCCTGACTGAGGGAGTGGATTGATGGATGGATGATGTTTATTGTCCTGACTGAGGGAGTGGATTGATTGAGGGATGATGTTTATTGTCCTGACTGAGGGAGAGGGTTGATTGATGGATGATGTTTATTGTCCTGACTGAGGGAGAGGATTGATGGATGGATGATGTTTATTGTCCTGACTGAGGGAGAGGGTTGATTGATGGATGATATTTATTGTCCTGACTGAGGGAGTGGATTGATTGAGGGATGATGTTTATTGTCCTGACTGAGGGAGTGGATTGATGGATGATGTTTATTGTCCTGACTGAGGGAGAGGATTGATGGATGGATGATGTTTATTGTCCTGGCTGAGGGAGAGGATGGATTGATGGATGATGTTTATTGTCCTGACTGAGGGAGAGGGTTGATTGATGATGTTTATTGTCCTGGCTGAGGGAGAGGATTGATTGATGGATGATGTTTATTGTCCTGACTGAGGGAGAGGTTTGATTGATGATGTTTATTGTCCTGGCTGCGGGAGAGGATTGATTGATGGATGATGTTTATTGTCCTGACTGAGGGAGAGGATTGATTGATGATGTTTATTGTCCTGGCTGGGGGAGAGGATTGATTGATGGATGATGTTTATTGTCCTGACTGAGGGAGAGGATTGATTGATGGATGATGTTTATTGTCCTGACTGAGGCGGAGGATTGCTTGATGGATGATGTTTATTGTCCTGACTGAGGGAGAGGATTGATGGATGATGTTTATTGTCCTGACTGAGGGAGAGGATTGATGGATGATGTTTATTGTCCTGACTGAGGGAGAGGATTGATGGATGGATGTTGTTTATTGTCCTGACTGAGGGAGAGGATTGATTGATGGATGATGTTTATTGTCCTGACTGAGGTAGAGGGTTGATTGATGATGTTTATTGTCCTGACTGAGGGAGTGGATTGATGGATGGATGGTGTTTATTGTCCTGACTGAGGGATTGGATTGATGGATGGATAATGTTTATTGTCCTGACTGAAGGAGAGGGTTGATTGATGGATGATATTTATTGTCCTGACTGAGGGAGTGGATTGATTGAGGGATGATGTTTATTGTCCTGACTGAGGGAGTGGATTGATGGATGATGTTTATTGTCCTGACTGAGGGAGAGGATTGATGGATGGATGATGTTTATTGTCCTGGCTGAGGGAGAGGATTGATTGATGGATGATGTTTATTGTCCTGACTGAGGGAGAGGATTGATTGATGATGTTTATTGTCCTGGCTGGGGGAGAGGATTGATTGATGGATGATGTTTATTGTCCTGACTGAGGGAGAGGATTGATTGATGGATGATGTTTATTGTCCTGACTGAGGGAGAGGATTGATTGATGATGTTTATTGTCCTGGCTGGGGGAGAGGATTGATTGATGGATGATGTTTATTGTCCTGACTGAGGGAGAGGATTGATTGATGGATGATGTTTATTGTCCTGACTGAGGGAGAGGATTGATGGATGATGTTTATTGTCCTGACTGAGGGAGAGGATTGATGGATGATGTTTATTGTCCTGACTGAGGGAGAGGATTGATGGATGGATGATGTTTATTGTCCTGACTGAGGGAGAGGGTTGATTGATGATGTTTATTGTCCTGACTGAGGGAGTGGATTGATGGATGGATGGTGTTTATTGTCCTGACTGAGGGATTGGATTGATGGATGGATAATGTTTATTGTCCTGACTGAAGGAGAGGGTTGATTGATGGATGATATTTATTGTCCTGACTGAGGGAGTGGATTGATTGAGGGATGATGTTTATTGTCCTGACTGAGGGAGTGGATTGATGGATGATGTTTATTGTCCTGACTGAGGGAGAGGATTGATGGATGGATGATGTTTATTGTCCTGACTGAGGGAGAGGATTGATTGATGGATGATGTTTATTGTCCTGACTGAGGGAGAGGTTTGATTGATGATGTTTATTGTCCTGGCTGCGGGAGAGGATTGATTGATGGATGATGTTTATTGTCCTGACTGAGGGAGAGGATTGATTGATGATGTTTATTGTCCTGGCTGGGGGAGAGGATTGATTGATGGATGATGTTTATTGTCCTGACTGAGGGAGAGGATTGATTGATGGATGATGTTTATTGTCCTGACTGAGGCGGAGGATTGATTGATGGATGATGTTTATTGTCCTGACTGAGGGAGAGGATTGATGGATGATGTTTATTGTCCTGACTGAGGGAGAGGATTGATGGATGATGTTTATTGTCCTGACTGAGGGAGAGGATTGATGGATGGATGTTGTTTATTGTCCTGACTGAGGGAGAGGATTGATTGATGGATGATGTTTATTGTCCTGACTGAGGGAGAGGGTTGATTGATGATGTTTATTGTCCTGACTGAGGGAGTGGATTGATGGATGGATGGTGTTTATTGTCCTGACTGAGGGATTGGATTGATGGATGGATAATGTTTATTGTCCTGACTGAAGGAGAGGGTTGATTGATGGATGATATTTATTGTCCTGACTGAGGGAGTGGATTGATTGAGGGATGATGTTTATTGTCCTGACTGAGGGAGTGGATTGATGGATGATGTTTATTGTCCTGACTGAGGGAGAGGATTGATGGATGGATGATGTTTATTGTCCTGACTGAGTGAGTGGATTGTTGGATGGATGATGTTTATTGTGCTGACTGAGGGAGAGGCTTGATTGATGGATGATGTTTATTGTCCTGACTGAGGGAGAGGGTTGATTGAAGGATGATGTTTATTGTCCTGACTGAGGGAGAGGGTTGATTGATGGATGATGTTTATTGTCCTGACTGAGGGAGAGGGTTGATTGATGGATGATGTTTATTGTCCTGACTGAGGGAGAAGGTTGATTGATGGATGATGTTTATTGTCCTGACTGAGGGAGAGGGTTGATTGATGGATGATGTTTATTGTCCTGACTGAGGGAGAGGGTTGATTGATGGATGATGTTTATTGTCCTGACTGAGGGAGAGGGTTGATTGATGGATGATGTTTATTGTCCTGACTGAGTGAGAGGATTGATGGATGGATGATGTTTATTGTCCTGACTGAGGGAGAGGGTTGATTGATGGATGATGTTTATTGTCCTGACTGAGGGAGAGGGTTGATTGATGGATGATGTTTATTGTCCTGGCTGAGGGAGAGGATTGATTGATGGATGATGTTTATTGTCCTGACTGAGGGAGAGAATTGATTGATGATGTTTATTGTCCTGGCTGAGGGAGAGGGTTGATTGATGGATGATGTTTATTGTCCTGACTGAGGGAGAGGGTTGATTGATGGATGATGTTTATTGTCCTGTCTGAGGGAGTGGATGGGGAAACAGAATAAGGCAGGAAGAAAGTGAAAGAACGAGAGGGTGTAGGGAGGACTTGTTATGACTTGTTATGAAGTTGTGTTAAAGATGTATATTGAAACTATGGTTGAAACAAGGTGTACTGCTACATTTTGTATTACACTACATGTTGCTACTACTCCATGACTTCCTGTCTACTACTGTTCTTCTTGCTGATCAAGTGCCGCTGGAGGAATCAATATAGAGTGACCTCGATAATCATTCCTGCCTCTCTGCTCCTCTCCTCTCTCCCTGCCCTGTCCTCTCTCCCTGCCCTGTCCTCTCTCCCTGCCCTGTCCTCTCTCCCTGCCCTGTCCTCTCTTCCTGCCCTGTCCTCTCTCCCTGCCCTGTCCTCTCTCCTTGTCCTGTCCTCTCTCCCTGCCCTGTCCTCTCTCCCTGCCCTGTCCTCTCTCCCTGCCCTGTCCTCTCTCCCTGCCCTGTCCTCTCTCCCTGCCCTGTCCTCTCTCCCTGTCCTGTCCTCTCTCCCTGTCCTGTCCTCTCTCCCTGCCCTGTCCTCTCTCCCTGCCCTGTCTTCTCTCCCTGCCCTGTCCTCTCCCTGCCCTGTCCTCTCTCCCTGCCCTTTCCTCTCTCCTTGTCCTGTCCTCTCTCCCTGCCCTGTCCTCTCTCCCTGCCCTGTCCCCTCTCCCTGCCCTGTCCCCTCTCCCTGTCCTGTCCTCTCTCCCTGCCCTGTCCTCTCTCCCTGCCCTGTCCCCTCTCCCTGCCCTGTCCTCTCTCCCTGCCCTGTCCTCTCTCCCTGCCCTGTCCTCTCTCCCTGCCATCTCCTCTCCCTGCCCTGTCCTCTCTCCCCTGCCCTGTCCTCTCTCCCCCTGCCCTGTCCCCTCTCCCTGCCCTGTCCTCTCTCCCTGCCCTGTCCTCTCTCCCTGCCCTGTCCTCTCTCCCTGCCCTGTCCTCTCCCTGCCCTGTCCTCTCTCCCTGCCCTGTCCTCTCTCCCTGCCCTGTCCTCTCTCCCTGCCCTGTCCTCTCTCCCTGCCATCTCCTCTCCCTGCCCTGTCCTCTCTCCCTGCCCTGTCCTCTCTCCCTGCCATCTCCTCTCCCTGCCCTGTCCTCTCCCTGCCCTGTCCTCTCTCCCTGCCCTGTCCTCTCTCCTTGTCCTGTCCTCTCTCCCTGCCCTGTCCTCTCTCCCTGCCCTGTCCTCTCTCCCTGCCCTGTCCTCTCTCCCTGCCCTGTCCTCTCCCTGTCCTGTCCTCTCTCCCTGTCCTGTCCTCTCTCCCTGCCCTGTCCTCTCTCCCTGCCCTGTCTTCTCTCCCTGCCCTGTCCTCTCCCTGCCCTGTCCTCTCTCCCTGCCCTTTCCTCTCTCCTTGTCCTGTCCTCTCTCCCTGCCCTGTCCTCTCTCCCTGCCCTGTCCCCTCTCCCTGCCCTGTCCCCTCTCCCTGTCCTGTCCTCTCTCCCTGCCCTGTCCTCTCTCCCTGCCCTGTCCCCTCTCCCTGCCCTGTCCTCTCTCCCTGCCCTGTCCTCTCTCCCTGCCCTGTCCTCTCTCCCTGCCATCTCCTCTCCCTGCCCTGTCCTCTCTCCCTGCCCTGTCCTCTCTCCCTGCCCTGTCCCCTCTCCCTGCCCTGTCCTCTCTCCCTGCCCTGTCCTCTCTCCCTGCCCTGTCCTCTCTCCCTGCCCTGTCCTCTCCCTGTGTCCTCTCCCCCCCTGCCCTGTCCTCTCTCCCTGCCCTGTCCTCTCTCCCTGCCCTGTCCTCTCTCCCTGCCATCTCCTCTCCCTGCCCTGTCCTCTCTCCCTGCCCTGTCCTCTCTCCCTGCCATCTCCTCTCCCTGCCCTGTCCTCTCCCTGCCCTGTCCTCTCTCCCTGCCCTGTCCTCTCTCCCTGCCCTGTCCTCTCTCCCTGCCCTGTCCTCTCTCCCTGCCATCTCCTCTCCCTGCCCTGTCCTCTCTCCCTGCCCTGTCCTCTCTCCCTGCCATCTCCTCTCCCTGCCCTGTCCTCTCTCCCTGCCCTGTCCCCTCTCCCTGCCCTGTCCCCTCTCCCTGCCATCTCCTCTCATTCCCCCTCTCATGTTCTCTCCTCCCCCTACTGCCCCTTATCCTCCCCTTTTTCTACTGTTTTCCTTCTCTTCTTTCTCCTATCCTTTCCTCCCTCTCTCCCTCCTCCCTCTTGATTTTGCACTCTCTCCTACCCTCTCTCCTCCAACCTCCCCCTCTTTCTTGTCCTTCTCTCCTGCGTGTTCAGATGGATGGCAGTAGGTCGTTGCCCCGGGGCAGTTCCATGGTGAACAGGGTGAGTGGGCTCTATCCTGTCCTGTCTTCTCCTCTTTCCTTCTCTTCTGTTCTGCCTACAGATTCTGGTTTGTGCTCCAGACTAACATCCTTTAACAACACCATTACTGATGTGTTCCTCCATAACTGTCAAGCATTTTGTTTTTGTTTGTACTGCATTCATTGGTCTGTTGTTGTCTTTTTTTGTTTGTTTGTCTCATCCGTTGATTCTCTCAACCTTCCCGTTTTTCTCAATCTCTCAGAGTGTGAAATATGTGAGTATAATATAAAGTATAAAGACTATCACCACTGTGGGCTGATTAAGGTTAAACATTGCAGAATTGCAGATAGATGTAGAATGTATAGAGCAGACATAACTATCTTGTTCAGTGTACGAGAGAATCTTGTCTGGTTTAGACAATACATTTCTGTCTGAATGTTCTGAAAAGTTGCTGTCTCCTGAATGAAAGCCCTGCTGTTCTCTGGTGTCTATGGGTGTTTGGATTTTTACTGTACGGTATATCTGTAGCAACACCCAATGGGTGCTAGAATAAGTGGTGATGGGCGGGTCTATGAATCTCTCTCAACGTCCTGATTGGCTGGATTAACAACCTGTCAATCTTCAAACCATATACAGATGCCCAATGAAATGCTCTAGTTTCCTGATTGACAGCTGGTGTTAATCCCGCCCATAGGTGGGTCTCAGAATCATTCCCCTCATCGGTGAAGGAAAGCTTTGGAATTCACTGATGATGCACAAAAGCTTGGTCTTAAAACAACCGTCCATCTGAAAACCAGATAGGTGGAATCTCCCCTAAACCCTTTGGACGCTTAGATAGAGCCATCACCTTAGTGGTTACACCTATCCAGTCTTTTCTGATCTCTGATCTAGAGGTTGTTCTCAGACCGGGCTATAGACCTCCCTCCCCATCCTCCCTTTACAGTGAATGAGCTCAATGCTTCCATTCTGGTGGCCACACCTGTGAATGATGCCCAAATACACCAGGCATTTACCATGTAGAATAGTTAAGCATACATTCTGGCTGTTCAGGAGTCTCCACACATACCTGTCTGTGTGTGTGCGTGCTTTTATGTGTGTGTGTTGTTGCGTGCGTTTGTCTAGTAGTATGTGCATTGTTGTCAGTCTGAGTTTTGTTCCCATTTAAAGCCCTGGCTTCTTGCTGTGTGTAGCTTTGAGTGCTGCTTGGCTGGCGTTCTTCACCTGGCGCTTTTAAATCCCCCTCCAGTAGCTCCCTAGATAATGCTAATGCTACTGTACTTAAAGCTATAGAGCTAGTAGAGCTATAGCCTGAGCCACTGTGTAGCTAAAGCTAGAGATAGCATCTGCGTAAAGCTAGACATAGCATCTGCGTAAAGCTAGAGATAGCATCTGCGTAAAGCTAGAGATAGCATCTGCGTAAAGCTAGAGATAGCATCTGCGGCCATACTTTCTGATCTAACGCCGTGGTTCTCGACTGACACGATAAATTCATGTGAACTAGTGCAACAGCACAGGGACAGGCTATTACACAGCCTCTGTGCTAGTTGGTTTCTGCTTACCCCACTTACACGTTGTCTCGCCAACGTCTGGCCGAGGTCTTGGCAAGGCACCAATGTAGAGTTGTTGAATGCACAAAGTCTGGCACCTTGGCTGGCATATGTTAGCTGGCTAGATGCTGAAAATGTCTGTAAGAGAACACATGAAAAGCTATTTATCTCTAGATTTCTCTGGACTCATCCTGTTGAGATGCTATTACAGACTATATCTTGAAATTCAGAGTTGAGACCACTGGGTTACTGCTTTGTTTGCTCTCTGATGAGTCTGGTCTCCCCTCTTTTGTACTGGTGATTGGGGGAACAGTATTTTGGGTTGTGGAGTTGCTTTGTGATGTATGTCCCAGTGTTGATGCGGTGCCTGTCCTGTCCTCCAGGGGGAGCTAGAGAGACAGCTGCTACAGGCCAACCCCATCCTGGAGGCCTTCGGAAATGCCAAGACTGTCAAGAACGACAACTCCTCCAGATTTGTAAGAATGTATTAATATCTAGATTGATCCCAGATAAGATCTACAGTATGTTTTTAATTGGTTGTATTTTTATTTACTGTGTTTGTTGTTGAGTTTGTATCATTTTTTCATTAATATGTTAATCATCAACTGACGCATTTCTTCTCCTCTTGTCTCTCAGGGCAAATTCATCCGTATTAACTTTGACGTGGCTGGATATATTGTCGGTGCCAACATTGAGACCTGTATCCTTCCTCTGCAGTCAAACTCTGTTTCGAGTCCCAACCTAAATATTACTGTTGTAATTCATTAGTATGCTCACTGTTGGGTCACTGCTAATCTGTCATCAGGTAGAAGTTGCCCTACACACAGGGGTGAGCTCAGGGAAGCAGGGGATGCAAAACTGCCCTTAGGTTAGTGTCTGGGGCTATTGAACCCTTCCTTTACTCCTGACCTCAGACCTGCTGGAGAAGTCGAGGGCGATCCGCCAGGCCAAAGATGAAAGGACCTTTCACATCTTCTACCAACTCATGTGTGGAGCTTCAGAGGCCACCAGAGGTGAGAGAGGGGGAGAGGAGAAAGAGAGGGTAGGAGAGGGAGGGGAGAAAGAGAGGGTAGGAGAATAGGTTGATCTGGTGAATAGGTTGATCTGGTGAATCGGTTGATCTGGTGAATAGGTAGATCTGGTTAATAGAGATCTGGTGAATAGGTAGATCTGGTTAATAGAGATCTGGTGAATAGGTAGATCTGGTGAATAGGTAGATCTGGTGAATAGATAGATCTGGTAAATAGGTTGATCTGGTGAATAGATAGATCTGGTGAATAGGTAGATCTGGTTAATAGAGATCTGGTGAATAGGTAGATCTGGTGAATAGATAGATCTGGTAAATAGGTTGATCTGGTGAATAGGTAGATCTGGTGAATAGATAGATCTGGTGAATAGATAGATCTGGTGAATAAATAGATCTGGTGAATAGATAGATCTGGTGAATAGATAGATCTGGTAAATAGGTTGATCTGGTGAATAGATAGATCTGGTGAATAGATAGATCTGGTGAATAGATAGATCTGGTGAATAGATAGATCTGGTGAATAGATAGATCTGGTGAATAGGTAGATCTGGTTAATAGAGATCTGGTGAATAGGTAGATCTGGTGAATAAATAGATCTGGTGAATAGATAGATCTGGTGAATAGGTAGATCTGGTGAATAGGTAGATCTGGTGAATAGATAGATCTGGTGAATAGATAGATCTGGTGAATAGATAGATCTGGTAAATAGATAGATCTGGTGAATAGATAGATCTGGTGAATAGGTAGATCTGGTGAATAGGTAGATCTGGTGAATAGATAGATCTGGTGAATAGATAGATCTGGTTAATAGAGATCTGGTGAATAGATAGATCTGGTGAATAGATAGATCTGGTGAATAGATAGATCTGGTGAATAGGTAGATCTGGTGAATAGATAGATCTGGTGAATAGATAGATCTGGTGAATAGGTAGATCTGGTGAATAGATAGATCTGGTGAATAGATAGATCTGGTGAATAGATAGATCTGGTGAATAGAGATCTGGTGAATAGATAGATCTGGTGAATAGGTAGATCTGGTGAATAGATAGATCTGGTGAATAGATAGATCTGGTGAATAGATAGATCTGGTGAATAGATAGATCTGGTGAATAGGTAGATCTGGTGAATAGGTAGATCTGGTGAATAGGTAGATCTGGTGAATAGGTAGATCTGGTGAATAGATAGATCTGGTGAATAGGTAGATCTGGTGAATAGGTAGATCTGGTGAATAGATAGATCTGGTGAATAGATAGATCTGGTGAATAGATAGATCTGGTGAATAGATAGATCTGGTGAATAGATAGATCTGGTTAATAGATAGATCTGGTTAATATATAGATCTGGTGAATAGATAGATCTGGTGAATAGATAGATCTGGTGAATAGATAGATCTGGTGAATAGAGATCTGGTGAATAGATAGATCTGGTGAATAGGTAGATCTGGTGAATAGATAGATCTGGTGAATAGATAGATCTGGTGAATAGATAGATCTGGTGAATAGATAGATCTGGTGAATAGGTAGATCTGGTGAATAGGTAGATCTGGTGAATAGGTAGATCTGGTGAATAGGTAGATCTGGTGAATAGATAGATCTGGTGAATAGGTAGATCTGGTGAATAGGTAGATCTGGTGAATAGATAGATCTGGTGAATAGATAGATCTGGTGAATAGATAGATCTGGTGAATAGATAGATCTGGTGAATAGATAGATCTGGTGAATAGATAGATCTGGTTAATAGATAGATCTGGTTAATATATAGATCTGGTGAATAGATAGATCTGGTGAATAGATAGATCTGGTGAATAGAGATCTGGTGATCTGTTTTTGTTTGAAAATTTAAATTTCGATTCATGACATTTGATCATTTTACTGATTACTGTCCTCTCTTACTCTGTTTCTCTCTCTCTGTTTCCCTGTCTTTCTGTTTCCCTGGCTCTGTTTCCCGCTCTCACTCTGTTTCCCTGTCTTTGTTTCCCTCTCTCTCTCTGTTTCCCTGTCTCTCTGTTTCCATGTCTCTCTGTTTCCCTCTCTCTCTCTGTTTCCCTGTCTCGCTGTTTCCCTATCTCTCTCTGTTTCCCTGTCACTGTTTCCCTCTCTCTGTTTCTCTCTCTCTCTCTGTTTCCCTGTCTCTCTGTTTCCTTCTCTCTCGGTTTCCCTGTATCTCTGTTTCCCTCTCTCTCTGTTTCTCTGTCTCTGTTTCCCTGTTCTCTGTTTCCTTCTCTCTCTGTTTCCCTGTCTCTCTGTTTCCCTCTCTCTCTCTCTGTTTCCCTGTCTCTCTGTTTCCCTCTCTCTCTATGTTTCCCTGTCTCTTTGTTTCCCTCTCTATCTCTGTTTCCCGCTCTCTCTCTCTGTTTCCCTGTCTCTCTGTTTCCCTCTCTCTTTCTGTATCCCTGTCTCTTTGTTTCCCTCTCTATATCTGTTTCCCTGTCTCTCTCTCTCTGTTTCCCTGTGTCTCTGTTTCCCTCTCTCTCTCTGTTTCCCTGTCCCTCTGTTTCCCTCTCTCTCTCTCTGTATCCCTGTCTCTTTGTTTCCCTCTCTCTCTCTGTTTCCCTGTGTCTCTGTTTCCCTCTCTCTCTGTTTCTCTGTCTCTGTTTCCCTGTTCTCTGTTTCCTTCTCTCTCTGTTTCCCTGTCCCTCTCTCTCTGTTTCCCTGTGTCTCTGTTTCCCTCTCTCTCTCTGTTTCCCTGTCTCTCTGTTTCCCTCTCTCTCTCTCTGTTTCCCTGTCTCTCTGTTTCCCTCTCTCTCTCTGTATCCCTGTCTCTCTGTTTTCCTCTCTATCTCTATTTCCCTGTCTCTCTGTTTCCCTCTCTATCTCTGTTTCCCTGTCTCTCTCTCTGTATCCCTGTCTCTCTGTTTCCCTCTCTCTCCCTCTGTTTCCCTCTCTCTATCTGTTTCCCTGTCACTCTGTTTCCTTCTCTCTCTGTTTCCCTGTCTATCTGTTTCCCCCTCTCCCTCTGTTTCCCTGTCTCTCTGTTTCCCTCTCTCTCTCTGTATCCCTGTCCCTCTGTTTCCCTCTCTCTCTGTTTCCCTGTCTCTCTCTCTCTGTTTCGCTGTCTCTCTGTTTCCCTCTCTATCTCTGTTTCCCTGTCTCTCTCTCTCTGTTTCCCTGTCTCTCTGTTTCCCTCTCTCTCCCTCTGTTTCCCCCTCTCTCTCTTCCTCTCTGTCTGTAGCAGACCTTCTCCTTGGTAGTGCTGACCAGTACAGGTTTCTGAGTGGAGGTGCTATACCTGTTCCAGGCCAGAGTGACGCTGACAACTTCACCCAGACCATGGACTCTATGACCATCATGGGATTCACACCAGAGGAGTCTCTGTGTAAGTGAGAGAGGGATGGAGGGGAGGGGAGGAATGGGGGGGGACAGAGCTTTCCTCAGAACATGGAAGTAAAAAACTATATTTTCTCTCTATCCCTTTCTGCCTGTCTGTCTGTCTCCCTCCTCCCTCCCTCTCCTCCTCTCCATCCCTCTCTTTCTGTCTGTCTCCCTCCTCCCTCCCTCCCCTCCTCTCCATCCCTCTCTTTCTGCCTGTCTGTCTGTCTCCCTCCCCTCCTCTCCATCCCTCTCTTTCTGCCTGTCTGTCTGTCTCCCTCCCCTCCTCTCCATCCCTCTCTTTCTGCCTGTCTGTCTGTCTCCCTCCCCTCCTCTCCATCCCTCTCTTTCTGCCTGTCTGTCTCCCTCCTCCCTCCCTCCCTACCCTCCTCTCCATCCCTCTCTTTCTGCCTGTCTGTCTGTCACCTCCCTCCCTCCCTGCCCTCCTCTCCATCCCTCTCTTTCTGCCTGTCTGTCTCCCTCCTCCCTCCCTCCCCTCCTCTCCATCCCTCTCTTTCTGCCTGTCTGGCTCCCTCCTCCCTCCCCTCCTCTCCATCCCTCTCTTTCTGCCTGTCTGTCTGTCTCCTCCCTCCCTTCCTGCCCTCCTCTACATCCCTCTCTTTCTGCCTGTCTGTCTCCCTCCTCCCTGCCCTCCTCTCCATCCCTCTCTTTCTGCCTGTCTGTCTGTCTGTCTCCTCCCTCCCTCCCTGCCCTCCTCTCCATCCCTCTCTTTCTGCCTGTCTGTCTCCCTCCTCGCTCCCTCCCTGCCCTCCTCTCCATCCCTCTCTTTCTGCCTGTCTGTCTGTCACCTCCCTCCCTCCCTGCCCTCCTCTCCATCCCTCTCTTTCTGCCTGTCTGTCTCCCTCCTCCCTCCCTCCCCTCCTCTCCATCCCTCTCTTTCTGCCTGTCTGTCTCCCTCCTCCTCTCCTCTCCATCCCTCTCTTTCTTTCTGCCTGTCTGTCTGTCTGTCTGTCTCCCCTCCTCTCCATCCCTCTCTTTCTGCCTGTCTGTCTGTCTCCCTCCCCTCCTCTCCATCCCTCTCTTTCTGTCTGTCTCCTCCCTCCCTCCCTCCCCTCCTCTCCATCCCTCTCTTTCTGCCTGTGTGTCTGTCTGTCTCCCTCCCCTCCTCTCCATCCCTCTCTTTCTGCCTGTCTGTCTGTCTGTCTGTCTGTCTGCCTGTCTGTCTGTCTCCCTCCCCTCCTCTCCATCCCTCTCTTTCTGCCTGTCTGTCTGTCTCCCTCCCCTCCTCTCCATCCCTCTCTTTCTGCCTGTCTGTCTGTCTCCCTCCCCTCCTCTCCATCCCTCTCTTTCTGCCTGTCTGTCTGTCTCCCTCCCCTCCTCTCCATCCCTCTCTTTCTGCCTGTCTGTCTGTCTGTCTGTCTGTCTGCCTGTCTGTCTGTCTCCCTCCCCTCCTCTCCATCCCTCTCTTTCTGCCTGTCTGTCTGTCTCTCTCCCCTTCTCTCCATCCCTCTCTTTCTGCCTGTCTGTCTGTCTCCCTCCCCTCCTCTCCATCCCTCTCTTTCTGCCTGTCTGTCTGTCTCCCTCCCCTCCTCTCCATCCCTCTCTTTCTGCCTGTCTGTCTGTCTCCCTCCCCCTCCTCTCCATCCCTCTCTTTCTGCCTGTCTGTCTGTCTCCCTCCCTCCTCTCCATCCCTCTCTTTCTGCCTGTCTGTCTGTCTCCTCCCCTCCTCTCCATCCCTCTCTTTCTGCCTGTGTGTCTGTCTGTCTCCCTCCTCCTCTCATCCCTCTCTTTCTGCCTGTCTGTCTGTCTCCCTCCCCTCCTCTCCATCCCTCTCTTTCTGCCTGTCTGTCTGTCTCCCTCCCCTCCTCTCCATCCCTCTCTTTCTGCCTGTCTGTCTGTCTCCCTCCCTCCTCTCCATCCCTCTCTTTCTGCCTGTCTGTCTGTCTCCCTCCCTCCTCTCCATCCCTCTCTTTCTGCCTGTCTGTCTGTCTCCCTCCCCTCCTCTCCATCCCTCTCTTTCTGCCTGTCTGTCTGTCTCCCTCCCCTCTTCTCCATCCCTCTCTTTCTGCCTGTCTGTCTGTCTCCCTCCCTCCTCTCCATCCCTCTCTTTCTGCCTGTCTGTCTGTCTGTCTCCCTCCCTCCTCTCCATCCCTCTCTTTCTGCCTGTCTGTCTGTCTCCCTCCCCTCCTCTCCATCCCTCTCTTTCTGCCTGTCTGTCTGTCTCCTCCCCTTCTCTCCATCCCTCTCTTTCTGCCTGTCTGTCTGTCTCCCTCCCTCCTCTCCATCCCTCTCTTTCTGCCTGTCTGTCTGTCTCCCTCCCCTTCTCTCCATCCCTCTCTTTCTGCCTTTCTGTCTGTCTCCCTCCCCTCCTCTCCATCCCTCTCTTTCTGCCTGTCTGTCTGTCTCCTCCCCTCCTCTCCATCCCTCTCTTTCTGCCTGTCTGTCTGTCTCCCTCCCCTCCTCTCCATCCCTCTCTTTCTGCCTGTCTGTCTGTCTCCTCCCTCCTCTCCATCCCTCTCTTTCTGCCTGTCTGTCTGTCTCCCTCCCCTCCTCTCTCCATCCCTCTCTTTCTGCCTGTCTGTCTGTCTCCCTCCCCTCCTCTCCATCCCTCTCTTTCTGCCTGTCTGTCTGTCTCCCTCCCCTCCTCTCCATCCCTCTCTTTCCCTCCCTCCCTCCCTCCCTCCCTCCCTCCCTCCCTCCCCCTCCTCTCCATCCCTCTCTTTCCGCCTGTGTGTCTGTCTGTCTCCTCCCTCCTCTCCATCCCTCTCTTTCTGCCTGCCTGTCTGTCTGTCTGTCTGTCTGTCTGTCTGTCTGTCTGTCTGTCTGTCTGTCTGCCTGTCTGTCTGTCTGTCTCCCTCCCCTCCTCTCCATCCCTCTCTTTCTGCCTGTCTGTCTGTCTCCTCCTCCTCTCCATCCCTCTCTTTCTGCCTGTCTGTCTGTCTCCTCCCTCCTCTCCATCCCTCTCTTTCTGCCTGTCTGTCTGTCTCCTCCCCTCCTCTCCATCCCTCTCTTTCTGCCTGTCTGTCTGTCTCCTCCCCTCCTCTAAATCCCTCTCTTTCTGCCTGTCTGTCTGTCTCCCTCCCCTCCTCTCCATCCCTCTCTTTCTGCCTGTCTGTCTGTCTCCCTCCCCTCCTCTCCATCCCTCTCTTTCTGCCTGTCTGTCTGTCTCCCTCCCCTCCCCTCCTCTCCATCCCTCTCTTTCTGCCTGTCTGTCTGTCTCCCTCCCCTCCTCTAAATCCCTCTCTTTCTGCCTGTCTGTCTCCCTCCTGTTAGCCATGTTGAAGGTGATCTCTGCGGTGCTCCAGTTTGGGAACATCTCGTTCACTAAGGAGAAGAACCAGGACCAGTGCTCCATGCCAGACGACACGGCTGCCCAGAAACTGAGCCACCTGCTGGGCATCAGCGTGCTGGAGTTCTCCCGGGCCATCCTCACCCCCAGGATCAAAGTAGGACGCGAGTACGTTCAGAAGGCCCAGACCAAAGAACAGGTGAGACACACACACATACACACACATATACACATACACACACACAAATACACACATATACACACACACATATACACAATTGGTGTGAGAAGCACATGCTAGTTTCTTAAAATATCTAAATGAATAATGCTCTCTCTCTCTCTCTTCTTTATCTTCTCTTTCTCTTCTCTCTCTTCTCTCTCACTCTTCTCTCTCACTCTTCTCTCTCTCTCTTCTCTCTCACTCTTCTCTCTCTCTTCTCTCTCACTCTCTTCTCTCTCACTCTTCTCTCTCTTCTCTCTCACTCTTCTCTCTCTTCTCTCACTCTTCTCTCTCTTCTCTCTCTCTTCTCTCTCGCTTCTCTATCTTCTCTCTCTTCTCTCTCTCTTCTCTCTCACTCTTCTCTCTCTCTCTTCTCTCTCACTCTTCTCTATCTTCTCTCTCTCTTCTCTCACTCTTCTCTCTCTCTCTTCTCTCTCACTCTTCTCTCTCACTCTTCTCTCTCTTCTCTCTCGCTTCTCTCTCTCTTCTCTCTCTCTTCTCTCTCACTCTTCTCTCTCTCTCTTCTCTCTCTCTCTTCTCTCTCACGCTTCTCTATCTTCTCTCTCTCTTCTCTCTCTCTTCTCTCTCACTCTTCTCTCTCTCTCTTCTCTCTCTCTCTTCTCTCTCACTCTTCTCTCTCTTCTCTCTCTCTTCTCTCTCACTCTTCTCTATCTTCTCTCTCTCTTCTCTCTCTCTTCTCTCTTCTCTCTCTTCAATTAAATTCAAGGGGCTTTATTGGCATGAAAAACATGTCAAATCAAATCTAATTTTATTTGTCACATACACATGGTTAGCAGATGTTAATGCGAGTGTAGCGAAATGCTTGTGCTTCTAGTTCCGACAATGCAGTAATAACCAACAAGTAATCTAACTAAAACTACTGTCTTACACTTGTGTGTATAAGGGGATAAAGAATATGTACATAAAGATATATGAATGAGTGATGGTACAGAGCGGCATAGGCAAGATACAGTAGATGGTATCGAGTACAGTATATACATATGAGATGAGTATGTAAACAAAGTGGCATAGTTAAAGTGGCTAGTGATACATGTATTACATAAAGATGCAGTAGATGATATAGAGTACAGTATATACGTATACATATGAGATGAATAATGTAGGTTATGTAAACATTATATTAGGTAGCATTATTTAAAGTGGCTAGTGATATATTTTACATCATTTCCCATCAATTCCCATTATTAAAGTGGCTGGAGTTGAGTCAGTGTGTTGGCAGCAGCCACTCAATGTTAGTGGTGGCTGTTTAACTGTCTGATGGCCTTGAGATAGAAGCTGTTTTTCAGTCTCTCGGTCCCAGCTTTGATGCACCTGTACTGACCTCGCCTTCTGGATAATAGTGGGGTGAACAGGCAGTGGCTCAGGTGGTTGTTGTCCTTGATGATCTTTATGGCCTTCCTGTAACATCAGGTGGTGTAGGTGTCCTGGAGGGCAGGTAGTTTGCCCCCGGTGATGCGTTGTGCAGACCTCACTACCCTCTGGAGAGCCTTACGGTTGAGGGCGGAGCAGTTGCCTTACCAGGCGGTGATACAGCCCGCCAGGATGCTCTCGATTGTGCATCTGTAGAAGTTTGTGAGTGCTTTTGGTGACAAGCCGAATTTCTTCAGCCTCCTGAGGTTGAAGAGGCGCTGCTGCGCCTTCTTCACGATGCTGTCTGTGTGAGTGGACCAATTCAGTTTGTCTGTGGTGTGTATGCCGAGGAACTTAAAACTTGCTACCCTCTCCACTACTGTTCCATCGATGTGGATAGGGGGGTGTTCCCTCTGCTGTTTCCTGAAGTCCACAATCATCTCCTTAGTTTTGTTGACGTTGAGTGTGAGGTTATTTTCCTGACACCACACTCCGAGGGCCCTCACCTCCTCCCTGTAGGCCGTCTCGTCGTTGTTGGTAATCAAGCCTACCACTGTTGTGTCGTCCGCAAACTTGATGATTGAGTTGGAGACGTGCGTGGCCACGCAGTCGTGGGTGAACAGGGAGTACAGGAGAGGGCTCAGAACGCACCCTTGTGGGGCCCCAGTGTTGAGGATCAGTGGGGTGGAAATGTTGTTGCCTACCCTCACTACCTGGGGGCGGCCCGTCAGGAAGTCCAGTACCCAGTTGCACAGGGCGGGGTCGAGACCCAGGGTCTCGAGCTTGATGACGAGCTTGGAGGGTACTATGGTGTTAAATGCCGAGCTGTAGTCGATGAACAGCATTCTCACATAGGTATTCCTCTTGTCCAGATGGGTTAGGGCAGTGTGCAGTGTGGTTGAGATTGCATCGTCTGTGGACCTATTTGGGCGGTAAGCAAATTGGAGTGGGTCTAGGGTGTCAGGTAGGGTGGAGGTGATATGGTCCTTGACTAGCCTCTCAAAGCACTTCATGATGACGGAAGTGAGTGCTACGGGGCGGTAGTCGTTTAGCTCAGTTACCTTAGCTTTCTTGGGAACAGGAACAATGGTGGCCCTCTTGAAGCATGTGGGAACAGCAGACTGGGATAGGGATTGATTGAATATGTCCGTAAACACACCAGCCAGCTGGTCTGCGCATGCTCTGAGGGCGCAGCTGGGGATGCCATCTGGGCCTGCAGCCTTGCGAGGGTTAACACGTTTAAATGTTTTACTCACCTCGGCTGCAGTGAAGGAGAGGCCGCATGTTTTGGTTGCAGGCCGTGTCAGTGGCACTGTATTGTCCTCAAAGCGGGCAAAAAAGTTATTTAGTCTGCCTGGGAGCAAGACATCCTGGTCCGTGACGGGGCTGGTTTTCTCTTTGTTATCCGTGATTGACTGTAGACCCTGCCACATACCTCTTGTGTCTGAGCCGTTGAATTGAGATTCTACTTTGTCTCTATACTGACGCTTAGCTTGTTTGATTGCCTTGCGGAGGGAATAGTTACACTGTTTGTATTCGGTCATGTTTCCGGTCACCTTGCCCTGATTAAAAGCAGTGGTTCGCGCTTTCAGTTTCACGCGAATGCTGCCATCAATCCACGGTTTCTGGTTTGGGAATGTTTTAATCATTGCTATGGGAACGACATCTTCAACGCACATTCTAATGAACTCGCACACCGAATTAGCGTATTCGTCAATGTTGTTGTCTGTGTTAACTGTGTCTGTGTTAACATTGCCAAAGCAAGTGAGGTAGATAATATACAAAAGTGAAATAAACAATCAAAATTAACAGTAAACATTACACATACAGAAGTTTCAAAACAATAAAGACATTACACGTGTCATATTATGTATATATACAGTGTTGTAACAATGTACAAATGGTGAAAGTACACAAGGGAAAATAAATAAGCATAAATATGGGTTGTATTTACAATGGTGTTTGTTCTTCACTGGTTGCCCTTTTCTTGTGGCAACAGGTCACACATCTTGCTGCTGTGATGGCAGACTGTGGAATTTCCCCCAGTAGATATGGGAGTTTATCAAAATTGGGTTTGTTGTCGAACTCTTTGTGGATCTGTGTAATCTGAGGGAAATATGTATCTCTAATATGGTCATACATTGGGCAGGAGGTTAAGAAGTGCAGCTCAGTTTCCACATCATTTTGTGGGCAGTGAGCACATAGCCTGTCTTCTCTTGAGAGCCATGTCTGCCTACGGCAGCCTTTCTCAATAGCAAGGCTATGCTCACTGAGTCTGTACATAGTCAAAGCTTTCCTTAAGTTTGGGTCAGTCACAGTGGTCAGGTATTCTGCCTCCTCAGTGTACTCTCTGTTTAGGGCCAAATAGCATTCTAGTTTGCTGTTTTTTTGTTAATTCTTTCCAAGGTGTCAAGTAATTATCTTTTTGTTTTCTCATGATTTGGTTGGGTCTAATTGTGCTGCTGTCCTGGGGCTCTGTGGGGTGTGTTTGTGAACAGAGCCTCAGGACCAGCTTGCTTAGGGGACTCTTCTCCAGGTTCATCTCTCTGTAGGGGATGGCTTTGTTATGGAAGGTTTGGGAATCGCTTACTTTTAGGTGGTTGTAGAATTTAACAGCTCTTTTCTGGATTTTGATCATTAGTGGGTATCGGCCTAATTCTGCTCTGCATGTATTATTTGGTGTTCTACGTTTTGCAGAATTCTGCATGCAGAGTCTCAACTTGGTGTTTGTCCCATTTTGTGATGTCTTGGTTGGTGAGCGGACCCCAGACCTCACAACCATAAAGGGCAATGGGCTCTATGACTGATTCAAGTATTTTTAGCCAGATCCTATGCTCTCTCTCCTCTCTCTCTCTTATCTCTCTCTCTTCTCTCTCTCCTCTCTCTCTCTCTTCTCTCTCTAGGCTGACTTTGCTGTGGAGGCGTTGGCCAAAGCTACATATGAGCGTCTGTTCCGTTGGCTGGTCCACAGGATCAACCGGGCGCTGGACCGCAGACAGAGACAGGGAGCCTCTTTCATAGGCATACTGGACATAGCAGGCTTTGAGATCTTCCAGGTGTGTGTGAATCTGTGAGTGTGTCTGTGTGTGTCTGTGAGTGTGTCTGAGTGTGTGTCTGTGAGTGTGTCTGAGTGTGTGTGTGTGTCTGAGTCTTTCTTTCAACTCCTGTTTGCAGTCTCTTCTCAAGTTCACTACACAATATCTGACCTCTCTCTTCCCCTGTCTCTTCCCACTCTCTTCCCTCTTCTCTCTCTCTCTCTCTCTCTCTCTCTCTCTCTCTCTCTCTCTCTCTCTCTCTCTCTCTCTCTCTCCCTCCTCCCTCCACAGTTGAACTCATTTGAGCAGCTGTGTATCAACTACACCAACGAGAAGCTGCAGCAGCTGTTCAACCACACCATGTTCATCCTGGAGCAGGAGGAGTACCAGAGGGAGGGCATCGAGTGGAGCTTCATCGACTTCGGCCTGGACCTGCAGCCCTGCATCGACCTCATCGAGAGACCGGTACACTCACACATATAGCTCACCTTCAACCTTCTCCTGGATAAAACCCAACATCCACCTGGCCTGCAACAGGAGCACCTC
>NW_027040145.1:142842-170616 GCF_034236695.1 Oncorhynchus nerka
TCTATCTCTCAAACAGACAGACTATATATTCAACCACAGGTTATAACCCTACTCTCTCTGACTGTATCTCTGTGTCTGTCTTTTGTCCCTCTCTGTCTCTGTCTCTCTCTCTGTCTCTCTGACTGTCTCTGACTGTCTCTCTGACTGTCTCTCTGTCTGTCTCTCTGTGTCTGTCTTTTGTCTCTCTCCCTCTCCCTCTCTCTCTCTCTCTCTGTCTCTCTCCCTCTCCCTCTCTCTCTCTCTCTCTCTCTCTCTCTCTCTCTCTCTCTCTCTCTGTCCCTCTCCCTCTCCCTCTCCCTCTCTCTCTCTCTCTCTCTCTCTCTCTCTCTCTCTCTCTGTCTCTGTCTCTCTCTCTGTCTGTCTGTCAGTCTGGTAAGCTGACTCCCCATCTTGTTCTGGACCAGTTGAGGTGTAATGGAGTCTTAGAGGGGATCCGTATCTGCAGACAGGGCTTCCCCAACCGCATCCCCTTCCAGGAGTTCAGACAGAGGTAACATGGGGCAGGGGTGTGTGTAAGAGGAAACATAACTTAACATCCACAATGATGGCTATCGTAACCGTTTGTCTCACACCCACAGAAACACACATTCGCCTGTCAGTTGACGTTGTCGTGTAGAGAACACAGTCCCAGTCTCTCTGTCTCTTCCTGTAGGTATGAGATCCTGACTCCTAATGCTATCCCTCGTACCTTCATGGACGGGAAGCAGGCCTGTGAACTCATGGTGAGTCCCATTGAACAGCTAAGCTGTCCTGTCGTTTACCAAAATAGGGCCCTATGTGTTGAAGCACATGCATATATGGACGTGATTTCAACTTTGTATCCGTCCTCTCTCTGTCTCCAGATCAGTGCGTTGGAGCTGGACCGTAACCTGTTCAGAGTTGGGCAGAGCAAAGTGTTCTTCAGGGCTGGAGTCTTAGGTCACCTGGAGGAGGAGAGAGACCTGAAGATCACTGACACCATCATACACTTCCAGAGCGCTGCCCGAGGATTCCTCGCACGCAGGTGTGTTTTAGTGTGTGTCTTTGTCTCTCTGTCTCTCTCTGTCTCTCTCTCTGTGTTGACTCTCTCTGTCTCTCTCTGTCTCTCTCTCTGTGTTGACTCTCTCTGTCTCTCTCTCTGTCTCTCTCTGTCTCTCTCTCTGTCTCTCTCTGTGTTGACTCTCTCTGTCTCTCTCTCTGTGTTGACTCTCTCTGTCTCTCTCTGTGTTGACTCTCTCTGTCTTGACTCTCTCTGTCTCTCTCTGTGTTGACTCTCTCTGTCTCTCTCTCTGTGTTGACTCTCTGTCTCTCTCTGTGTTGACTCTCTCTGTCTCTCTCTGTGTTGACTCTCTCTGTCTATCTCTCTGTGTTGACTCTCTCTGTCTCTCTCTCTGTGTTGACTCTCTGTGTTGACTCTCTCTGTCTCTCTCTCTGTGTTGACTCTCTGTGTTGACTCTCTCTGTCTCTCTCTCTGTGTTGACTCTCTGTGTTGACTCTCTCTGTCTATCTCTCTGTGTTGACTTTCTCTGTCTCTATCTCTGTGTTGACTCTCTCTCTCTGTCTCTCTCTGTGTTGACTCTCTCTGTGTTGACTCTCTCTGTCTCTCTCTCTGTGTTGACTCTCTGTGTTGACTCTCATTGTCTCTCTCTGTGTTGACTCTCTCTGTGTTGACTCTCATTGTCTCTCTCTGTGTTGACTCTCTCTGTGTTGACTATCTCTGTCTCTCTATCTCTCTCTCTGTCTCTCTCTGTGTTGACTCTCTCTGTGTTGACTCTCTCTGTCTCTCTCTCTGTTTTGACTCTCTCTGTCTCTCTCTCTGTGTTGACTCTCTCTGTCTCTCTCTGTGTTGACTCTCTCTGTCTCTCGGTCTCTCTCTGTGTTGACACTCTCTGTCTCTCTCTCTGTCTCTCTGTGTTGACTCTCTCTGTCTCTCTCTCTCTCTCTGTGTTGACTCTCTCTGTCTCTCTCTCTGTCTCTCTGTGTTTTCTCTCTGTGTTGACTCTCTCTGTCTCTCGGTCTCTCTCTGTGTTGACACTCTCTGTCTCTCTCTCTGTCTCTCTGTGTTGACTCTCTCTGTCTCTCTCTGTGTTGACTCTCTCTGTCTCTCTCTCTGTGTTGACTCTCTCTGTGTTGACTCTCTCTGTCTCTCTGTCTCTCTCTGTCTCTCTCTCTGTGTTGACTCTCTCTGTCTCTCTCTCTGTCTCTCTCTGTCTCTCTCTCTGTCTCTCTCTCTGTCTCTCTCTGTGTTGACTCTCTCTGTCTCTCTCTCTGTGTTGACTCTCTCTGTCTCTCTCTGTGTTGACTCTCTCTGTCTCTCTCTCTGTGTTGACTCTCTCTGTCTCTCTCTGTGTTGACTCTCTCTGTCTCTCTCTCTGTGTTGACTCTCTCTGTCTCTCTCTGTGTTGACTCTCTCTGTCTCTCTCTGTGTTGACTCTCTCTGTCTATCTCTCTGTGTTGACTCTCTCTGTCTCTCTCTCTGTGTTGACTCTCTGTGTTGACTCTCTCTGTCTCTCTCTCTGTGTTGACTCTCTGTGTTGACTCTCTCTGTCTCTCTCTCTGTGTTGACTCTCTGTGTTGACTCTCTCTGTCTATCTCTCTGTGTTGACTTTCTCTGTCTCTATCTCTGTGTTGACTCTCTCTCTCTGTCTCTCTCTTTGTTGACTCTCTCTGTGTTGACTCTCTCTGTCTCTCTCTCTGTGTTGACTCTCTGTGTTGACTATCTCTGTGTTGACTCTCATTGTCTCTCTCTGTGTTGACTCTCTCTGTGTTGACTCTCATTGTCTCTCTCTGTGTTGACTCTCTCTGTGTTGACTATCTCTGTCTCTCTATCTCTCTCTCTGTCTCTCTCTGTGTTGACTCTCTCTGTCTCTCTCTGTGTTGACTCTCTCTGTCTCTCTCTCTGTTTTGACTCTCTCTGTCTCTCTCTCTGTGTTGACTCTCTCTGTCTCTCTCTGTGTTGACTCTCTCTGTCTCTCGGTCTCTCTCTGTGTTGACACTCTCTGTCTCTCTCTCTGTCTCTCTGTGTTGACTCTCTCTGTCTCTCTCTCTCTCTCTCTGTGTTGACTCTCTCTGTCTCTCTCTCTGTTTTGACTCTCTCTGTCTCTCTCTCTGTCTCTCTCTGTGTTGACTCTCTCTGTCTCTCGGTCTCTCTCTGTGTTGACACTCTCTGTCTCTCTCTCTGTCTCTCTGTGTTGACTCTCTCTGTCTCTCTCTCTCTCTCTCTCTGTGTTGACTCTCTGTCTCTCTCTCTGTCTTTCTCTGTGTTGACTCTCTCTGTAGGGCCTTCCTGAAGAAGCAGCAGCAGCTGAGTGCTATGAGAGTGATGCAGAGGAACTGTGCTGCCTACCTCAAACTCAGGAACTGGCAATGGTGGAGGCTGTTCACCAAGGTACACACACACACATACCCACACATACACACACACAAACACATACACACTCTAGCACAGGTACAGTGGGGCAAAAAAGTATTTAGTCAGCCACCAATTGTGCAAGTTCTCCCACTTAAAAAGATGAGAGAGGCCTGTAATTTTCACAATAGGTACACTTCAACTGTGACAGACAATATAAGAAAACATTTTCCAGAAAATCACATTGTAGGATTTTTAATGAATTTATTTGCAAATGATGGTGGAAAATAAGTAGTTGGTCAATAACAAAAGTTTATCTCAATACTTTGTCATATACCCTTTGTTGGCAATGACAGAGGTCAAACGTTTTCTGTAAGTCTTCACAAGGTTTTCACACACTGTTGCTGGTATTTTGGCCCATTCCTCCATGCAGATCTCCTCTAGAGCAGTGATGTTTTGGGGCTGTTGCTGGGCAACACAGACTTTCAACTCCCTCCAAAGATTTTCAATGGGGTTGAGATCTGGAGACTGGCTAGGCCACTCCAGGACCTTGAAATGCTCTTACGAAGCCACACTTCATTACCCGGGCGGTGTGTTTGGGATCATTGTCATGCAGAAAGACCCAGCCACGTTTCATCTTCAATGCCCTTGCTGATGGAAGGAGGTTTTCACTCAAAATCTCACGATACATGGCCCCATTCATTCTTTCCTTTACACGGATCAGTCGTCCTGGTCCCTTTGCAGAAAAACAGCCCCAAAGCATGATGTTTCCACCCCCATGCTTCACAGTAGGTATGATGTTCTTTGGATGCAACTCAGCATTCTTTGTCCTCCAAACACGACGAGTTGAGTTTTTACCAAAAAGTTATATTTTGGTTTCATCTGACCATATGACATTCTCCCAATCTTCTTCTGGATCATCCAAATGCTCTCTAGCAAACTTCAGGCGGGCCTGGACATGTACTGGCTTAAGCAGGGGGACACGTCTGGCACTGCAGGATTTGAGTCCCTGGTGGCGTAGTGTGTTACTGATGGTAGGCTTTGTTACTTTGGTCCCAGCTCTCTGCAGGTCATTCACTAGGTCCCCCCGTGTGGTTCTGGGATTTTTGCTCACCCTTCTTGTGATCATTTTGACCCCACGGGGTGAGATCTTGCGTGGAAATTGTCAGTGGTCTTGTATGTCTTCCATTTCCTAATAATTGCTCCCACAGTTGATTTCTTCAAACCAAGCTGCTTACCTTGGCCATAGTGGAGTTTGGAGTGTGACTGTTTGAGGTTGTGGACAGGTGTCTTTTATACTGATAACAAGTTCAAACAGGTGCCATTAATACAGGTAACGAGTGGAGGACAGAGGAGCCTCTTAAAGAAGAAGTTACAGGTCTGTGAGAGCCAGAAATCTTGCTTGTTTGTAGGTGACCAAATACTTATTTTCCACCATAATTTGCAAACAAATTCAATAAAAATCCTACAATGTGATTTTCAGGATTTTCTTCCCTCATTTTGTCTTTCATAGTTGAAGTGTACCTATGATGAAAATTACAGGCCTCTCATCTTTTTAAGTTGGAGAACTTGCACAATTGGTGGCTGACTAAATACTTTTTTTGCCCCACTGTATGTGACCTAACCCGTGACCTCTGACCCGTGCCCACCAGGTGAAGCCTCTGCTGCAGGTGACTCGTCAGGACGAGGAGATCCAGGTGAGGGAGTCGGAGCTTAAGAATGCCAAAGACAACCTGACCAGAGTGGAACAGGACTACACTGATCTGGACAAGAAACACATACAGGTAACACACCTTTCCTTTCTCTATCTATCTTTCTGGAGGTTTCTCTATGTATCTATCTGGAGGATTCTCTATTTATCTTTCTGGAGGTTTCTCTATTTATCTTTCTGGAGGTTTATATATTTATCTATCTGGAGGTATATATATCTATCTATCTGGAGGTTTATCTATCTATCTGGAGGTCTATCTATCTATCTGGAGGTTTATCTATCTATCTGGAGGTTTATCTACCTATCTGGAGGTCTATCTATCTATCTGGAGGTTTATCTATCTATCTATCTGGAGGTTTCTCTATCTAACTATATGGGGTGTATCTATCTATCTATCTATCTATCTGGAGGTGTATCTATCTATCTATCTATCTGGAGGTTTATCTATCTATCTGGAGGTTTCTCTATCTATCTATCTGGAGTTGTATCTATCTATCTATCTGGAGGTGTATCTATCTATCTATCTGGAGGTTTCTCTATCTATCTATCTGGAGGTTTCTCTATCTATCTATCTGGAGGTTTCTCTATCTATCTATCTGGAGGTGTATCCATCTATCTATCTATCTATCTATCTGGAGGTCTATCTATCTTTCTATCTGGAGGTTTCTCTATCTATCTATCTTGAGGTTTCTCTATCTATCTGGAGGTTTATCTATCTATCTGGAGGTTTATCTATCTGGAGGTTTATCTATCTATCTGGAGATGTATCTATCTATCTGGAGGTGTATCTATCTATCTCTCAGGAGGTGTATCTTCTATCTATCTGGAGATTTCTCTATCTATATATCTGGAGTTGTATCAATCTATCTATCTGGAGAGAATATATCTATCTCTCTGGAGGTCTATCTATCTATCTATCTATCTATCTATCTATCTATCTATTTGGAGGTGTATATATCTCTATCTGGAGGTCTCTCTTTCTCTCTCTCTCTCTCTCTCTCTCTCTCTCTCTCTCTCTCTCTCTCTCTCAATTCAATTCAAGGGACTTTATTGGCATGGGAAACGTGTGTTAACAAGTGAGGTAGATAATATACAAAAGTGAAATAAACAATAAAAATTAACAGTAAACATTACACATAGAGAAGTTTCAAAACAATAAAGACATTACAAATGTCATATTATATGTATATACAGTGTTGTAACAATGTACAAATGGTTAAAGTACACAAGGGAAAATAAATAAGCATAAATATGGGTTGTATTTACTGGTAAATATGGGTTTGTTTATCAAAATTGGATTTGTTTTCAAATTCTTTGTAATCTGAGGGAAATATGTATCTCTAATATGGTCAAACGTTGGACAGGAGGTTAGGAAGTGCAGCTCAGTTTCCACCTCATTTTGTGGGCAGTGTGCACATAGCCTGTCTTCTCTTGAGAGCCAGGGCTGTCTACGGCGGCCTTTCTCAATAGCAAGGCTATGCTCACTAAGTCTGTACATAGTCAAAGCTTTCCTTAAGTTTGGGTCAGTCACAGTGGTCAGTTATTCTGTCTCTCTCTCTCTCTCTGTATATCTCTCTCTCTCTGTATATCTCTCTCTCTCTCTCTCTCTCATGTGTGATGTGTACAACACATCTGATAATAAAGCACCAGCAGGTAGAGAGACCAGAACACTTACCTCCCTGCCCCTTTCTCCCCCTTTGTCCCCCTTTCTCCCCTCTCATCCCTGGTTCGTAGCTGATGGAGGAGAAGGCGGTGCTGACAGACCAGCTGCAGGCGGAGGCGGAGCTGTTTGCTGAGGCGGAGGAGATGAGGGCCAGACTCGTCAGCAGGAAGCAGGAGTTGGAGGAAATCCTGGGGGAGCTGGAGGGACGATTGGAGGAGGAGGAGGAGAGGGGCGTTCAGATGACCAATGAGAAGAAGAAGATGCAGCAGCACGTGACGGTACAGGACATTGGGAGAGTGGAAGACAGAGAAGGGGACATGAAGCACATGATAATGAGGAAGAGAGCAGCATTGTTTTGGAACTTTAGATGAGAGGCTCTGCTGAATAACTGGATCTCTCAGTCTCTCTAATGTTCTGTCACTCCTCCCCTCGCTACTCCTCTCTTCCTCTCTCCCTCCTCTCCTCCCATTTCCCTCTCTCTCCTCCTCTCCTCCCCCCTCTCCTCCTCTCCTCCCCTCTCCCTCTCCTCCTCAGGATCTGGAGGAGCAGTTGGAGGAGGAGGAGTCGGCCAGACAGCGCCTCCAGTTGGAGAAGGTTACCCTGGAGACCAAGGTCAAGAGTCTGGAGACAGAGATGCTGAGCACTGGAGAACAGAGAGACCGCCTCAGCAAGGTAACCATAGTTACACTGGCTACAGTATAAACCCTGGACCGCATTTAACTGGAACACTTACCTCATCCTGGACAGGACTGAAGGGCTTTATAGAAGCTGACCTACCCAGGGTTCACTCAACTGGACAGGACTGAAGGGCTTTATAGAAGCTGACCTACCCAGGGTTCACTCAACTGGACAGGACTGAAGGGCTTTATAGAATCAAATCAAATGTATTTATATAGCCCTTCGTACATCAGCTGTACAGAAACCCAGCCTAAAACCCCAAACAGCAAGCAATGCAGGTGTTGAAGCCCGGTGTCTAGGAAAAACTCCCTAGAAAGGCCAATCTCCGGGTGGAGATTATAACAGAACTTGGCCAAGATGTTCAAATGTTCATAAATGACCAACATGGTCTAATAATAGGTCTGGGACAGGTAGCACGTCTGGTGAACAGGTCAGGATTCCATAGCCGCAGGCAGAACAGTTGAAACTGGAGCAGCAGCACGGCCAGGTGGACTGGGGACAGCAAGGAGTCATCATGCCAGGTAGTCCTGAGGCATGGTCCTCCGAGAGAGAGAAAGAGAAAATTATACTTAAATTCACGCAGGACACCGGATAAGACAGGAGAAGTACTCCAGATATAACAAACTGACCCTAGCCCCCCGACGCATAAACTACTGCAGCATAAATACTTGAGGCTGAGACAGGAGGGGTCAGGAGACACTGTGGCCCCATCCGATGATACCCCCGGACAGGGCCAAACAGGAAGGATATAACCCCACCCACTTTGCCAAAGCACAGCCCCCACACCACTAGAGGGATATCTTCAACCACCAACTTACCATCCTGAGACAAGGCCGAGTATAACCCACAAAGATCTCCTCCACGGCACAACCCAAGGTAGAAGCTAACCTACCCAGGGTTCACTCAGCTGGACAGGACTGAAGGGCTTTATAGAAGCTGACCTACGCAGGGTTTACTCAGCTGGACAGAACTGAAGGGTTTTATAGAAGCTGCCAAACCCAGGGTTTACTCAGCTGGACAGAACTGAAGGGCTTTATAGAAGCTGCCAAACCCAGGGTTTACTCAGCTGGACAGAACTGAAGGGCTTTATAGAAGCTGCCAAACCCAGGGTTTACTCAGCTGGACAGAACTGAAGGGCTTTATAGAAGCTGCCAAACCCAGGGTTTACTCAGCTGGACAGAACTGAAGGGCTTTATAGAAGCTGACTATCCCAGCTGGAACTTCATTTGTCCATGTTGTCTCTGTCTCTCAGGAGAAGAAGCAGCTGGAGGAGAGGTTGAATGAGGTGACAGACTCACTGACTGAGGAAGAGGAGAAGACCAAGAGTCTCAACAAACTGAAAAACAAACAGGAAGCAGTCATTGCTGACCTGGAAGGTAAAGCTTGTTCCTAACTGATGGCACTTGTTATGCATACTTAACGTTATGACATACATTTGATGAACTTGCTGCACACTCAACACTGTTTCAGATACTTGTCCTGGTATGAATTATTTTCTATTTTCTTTCTCTTCTTCCCCCTCGCTCCTGTAGATCGGTTGAAGCGTGAGGAGCAGGGTCGTCTGGAGCAGGAGAAGTGGAGGAGGAGGATGGAGGGGGAAGCTGTGGAAGCCCAGGAGCAGCTCTCTGACCTGGGACTAATGTCCGCTGAACTCAGGGGCACCCTGGCTCAGAGAGAGAAAGATATCACAACCCTACAGGGGAGGTGAGAGGAAGTCTATACTGTATATTCACACACCTTGAAAAGAGTGGAAATATCAACCCCCTCATTTGCATAGTGTTACAAAACTGCTTTCTCTCTTGATAATGGTAATCAAAATGGTTCCAGCACAGTGCCTTGCGGAACACCATATTTGACTTCTCTCTCTCTTTCTCCCAGATTGGAGGAGGAGGGTGCACGAAGGACTGAGGCTCAGAGGGCTCTGAGAGAGGCCATGTCTCAGGTGTCAGAGCTGAAGGAGGAAGTGGAGAATGAACGAGGGATGAGAGAGAGGGCAGAGAAACAGAGGAGAGACCTGGGGGAGGAGCTGGAGGCCTTGAGGACAGAGCTGGAAGACACACTGGACACCACGGCGGCCCAGCAGGAACTCAGGTCTCGTAGAGAGGCAGAGCTGGGGGAGCTCCAGAGGTGTGTTGAGGGGGAGACGAGACGTCACGAGGCCCAGCTCTCAGAGCTCAGAGTCAAGCACTGCTCTGCCATAGACAACCTGCAGGAACAACTGGACAACAGCAAGCGGGTGAGTCAAACACAGAATGTAGCCTATGCAGTGACTCTCTGTGCATATTGCGATTGTTATTCCCACAGTACAGTGTCGGTAGTGACTCCTGCATGCTATTCTCTCTCTGTAGACTGGTCACTGAGACGTCTGTAACGTGGTGTTTCTATGCGTATGGTATGTATGTAGTAATTCCTGATGTTATATGGTCTCCCCAGGCCCGTCAGTCCCTAGAGAAGGCCAAGACTCTATTAGAGGATGAGAGGGTGAGCTTGGCCTCAGAGCTGAAGTCCCTGCAGGGGGGCCGCATGGAGAGTGAGAGGGGCCGCAAGAGGGCAGAGGGCCAACTCCAGGAGCTGACCACACGCCTCGCACAGGCCGACAGAGAGAGAGAGGAGAGAGAGGAGCGACTGCACAAGCTACAGTCTGAGATGGAGACCCTCTCTAGTTCTCTCTCCTCCTCTGACTCCAAATCCCTCCATCTCAACAAGGAGGTCAGCAGCCTGGAGAGCCAGCTCCACGACGCTCAGGTACACACACACACACACACACACACACACTGCCAACTCCTTCATCCTCTGTTTTTAACCACTTCCATGTTGATATCAAATCAAATGTTATTTGTCACATGCACCGAATACAACAGGTGTAGGTAGACCTTACTGTGAAATGCTTACAAGCCCTTAACCAACAATGCAGTTTTAAGAAAAATAAGAGTTAAGAAAAATATTTACTAAATAAACTAAAGTAACAAATAAAAGAACAACAATAAAATAACAATAGTGTGGCTATATACAGGGGGTACCGGTACCGAGTTAATCTGCAGGGGTACAGGTTAGTCGAGGTAATTGAGGTAATATGTACATGTAGGTAGATGTAAAGTGACGATGCATAGATTATAAACAGAGAGTAGCAGCAGTGTAAAAAAGGGGGGGTCAATGCAAATAGTCCAGGTAGCCATTTGATTAGCTGTTTAGCAGTCTTATGGGGGTAGAAGCTGTTATAAGAAGCCTTTTGGACCTAGACTTGGCGCTCCGGTACCACTTGCCGTGCGGTAGCAGAGAGAACAGTCTATGACTAGGGTGGCTGGAGTCTTTGGCAATTTTTAGGGCCTTCCTAGAGGTCCTAGATGGCAGGAAGCTTTGCCCCAGTGATGTACTGGGCCGTACGCACTACCCTCTATAGCGCATTGTTGGAGGCCTAGCAGTTACCATACCAGGCGGTGATGCAACCAGTCAGGATGCTCTCGATGGTGCTGCTGTGGAACTTTTTGAGGATCTGAGGACCCATGCCAAATCTTTTCAGTCTCCTGAGGGGGAATAGGTTTTGTCGTGCCCTCTTCACGACTGTCTTGATGTGCTTGGACCATGTTAGTTTGTTGGTGATGTGGACACCAAGGAACTTGAAACTCTCAACCTGCTCCACTGCAGCCCCGTCGATGAGAATGGGGACCTGCTCGGCCCTCCTTTTCATGAAGTCCACAATCATCTCCTTTGTCTTGATCACATTGAAGGAGAGGTTGTTGTCCTGGCATCACACTGCCAGGTCTCTGACCTCCTCCCTATAGGTTGTCTCGTTGTTGTCGGTGTTCAGGCCTACCACTGTTGTGTCAACGGAAAACTTAATGATGGTGTTGGAGTCGTGCTTGGCCACACAGTCATGAGTGAACAGGGTGTACAGGAGGGGACTAAGCACGCACCCCTGAGGGGTCCCTGTGTTGAGGATCAGCGTGGCAGATGTGTTGTTTCCTACCCTTACCACCTGGGGGCGGCCTGTCAGTAAGTCTAGAATCCAGTTGCAGAGGTAGGTGTTTGGTCCCAGGGTCCTTAGCTTAGTGATGAGCTTTGTGGGCACTATGGTGTTGAATGCTGAGCTGTAGTCGATGAACAGCATTGCTGTTCCTTTTGTCCAGGTGGGAAAGGGAAGTGTTGAGTGCAATAGAGCAATAGAGATTGCGTCATCTGTGTATCTGTTGGGGCAGTATGCAAATTGGAGTGGGTCTAGGGTTTCTGGGATGATGGTGTTGATGTGAGCCATGACCAGCCTTTCAAAGCACTTTCATGGCTACAGATGTGAGTGCTACGGTTCGGTAGTCATTTAGGCAGGTTACCTTGATCTTCTTGGGCACAGGGACTATGGGGGTCAGGGAGACACTTGGGCACAGGGACTATGGTGGTCAGGGAGAAACTTGGGCACAGGGACTATGATGGTCAGTGAGACATTTGGGCACAGGGACTATAGTGGTCAGGGAGGCACTTGGGCACAGGGACTATAGTGGTCAGGGAGGCACTTGGGCACAGGGACTATGGTGGTCAGTGAGGCACTTGGGCACAGGGACTATAGTGGTCAGGGAGGCACTTGGGCACAGGGACTATGGTGGTCAGGGAGAGACTTGGGCACAGGGACTATAGTGGTCAGGGAGGCACTTGGGCACAGGGACTATAGTGGTCAGGGAGGCACTTGGGCACAGGGACTATGGTGGTCAGGGAGACACTTGGGCACAGGGACTATGGTGGTCAGTGAGACACTTGGGCACAGGGACTATGGTGGTCAGGGAGAGACTTGTGCACAGGGACTATAGTGATCAGTGAGACTCTTGGGCACAGGGTCTATGGTGGTCAGGGAGAGACTTGGGCACAGGGTCTATGGTGGTCAGTGAGACACTTGGGCACAGGGACTATGGTGGTCAGGGAGAGACTTGTGCACAGGGACTATAGTGGTCAGTGAGACTCTTGGGCACAGGGACTATGGTGGTCAGGGAGACACTTGGGCACAGGGACTATGGTGGTCAGTGAGACTTTTGGGCACAGGGTCTATGGTGGTCAGGGAGAGACTTGGGCACAGGGTCTATGGTGGTCAGTGAGACACTTGGGCACAGGGACTATGGTGGTCAGGGAGAGACTTGTGCACAGGGACTATAGTGGTCAGTGAGACTCTTGGGCACAGGGTCTATGGTGGTCAGGGAGAGACTTGGGCACAGGGACTATGGTGGCCAGGGAGACACTTGGGCACAGGGACTATGGTGGTCAGTGAGACACTTGGGCACAGGGACTATGGTGGTCAGGGAGACACTTGGGCACAGGGACTATAGTGGTCAGTGAGACTCTTGGGCACAGGGTCTATGGTGGTCAGGAAGAGACTTGGGCACAGGGACTATGGTGGTCAGGGAGACACTTGGGCACAGGGACTATGGTGGTCAGTGAGACACTTGGGCACAGGGACACAGGGACTATGGTGGTCAGGGAGACACTTGGGCACAGGGACTATGGTGGTCAGGGAGAGACTTGGGCACAGGGACTATGGTGGTCAGGGAGACACTTGGGCACAGGGACTATGGTGGTCAGTGAGACACTTGGGCACAGGGACTATGGTGGTCAGGGAGACACTTGGGCACAGGGACTATGGTGGTCAGGGAGACACTTGGGCACAGGGACTATAGTGGTCAGTGAGACTCTTGGGCACAGGGTCTATGGTGGTCAGGGAGAGGCTTGGGCACAGGGACTATGGTGGTCAGGGAGACACTTGGGCACAGGGACTATGGTGGTCAGTGAAGACACTAGACAGTTGGTCAGCTCATGCTCGGAGTACACGTCCTGGTAATCCATCTGGCCCTGCGGCCTTGTGAATGTTGACCAGTTTAAAGGTCTTACTCACATCGGCTACGGAGAGCGTGATCACTTTCCTGCTTTCAATCTTAGGAGCTACTTCAGGATGAGACTCGTCAGAAGCTGGCTCTGGGCTCCAGGGTGAGAGCTCTGGAGGAGGAGAGGAATGGACTGATGGAGAGAGTGGAGGAGGAAGAGGAGAGAGCCAAGGATCTCTCCAGACAGATACAGACTCACACTCAGCAGGTAATCATCATTGTGTAAAAAAACCTTTCCTCTAGATTATAATATAAAACATGTTCAGTTGTCTTCTACAGTAAGTCTATCTTCCTCCTCACATCACTCCCTCTCTCCCTCTCTCCCGCTCTCCCTCTCTAGCTGGCTGAGTTGCGGAGGCAGTCGGAGGAGGTGAATGGGGCGGTGGAGGCAGGAGAGGAGACCCGCAGGAAACTGCAGAGAGACCTAGACCAGGCTGTCCAGAGAGAACGACAGAAGGAGGAGGAGAAAGAACGTGTGGAGCGACAGAGGGAGAGGCTGAGGGAGGAGATAGAGGACATGACCCTGGCCCTGCAGAGAGAGAGACAGAACTGCACCACCCTGGAGAAGAGGCAGAAGAAGTTTGACCAGGTCAGAGTTCAGGGGTTAGAGGTTAAAGGTGAGAGGTAACCGTGATGTAACCCCTGCCCTTTGCCCCCTCAGTGCCTGTCAGAGGAGAAGGTGGTGAGTGCCCGGCTGGCTGAGGAGAGAGACAGGGCCGAGGCAGACAGTAGAGAGAAGGAGACACGCTCCCTGGCACTGGCACGAGCCCTGCAGGTACCACTGGTGTGACTACACACATTATTATCCAGTTATCAGCATAAAAAGTTGTTTTCATGATCATCTAAATAATAGTGAGTGTTGATACTTCATTGTTCCCATCCACACTTACAGGAGGCCCAAGATCAGAGGGACGAGCTGGAGAGATCTAACAAGCAGCTCCGCATAGACATGGAACAACTAGTCAATCAACAGGATGACGTGGGGAAGAATGTACGTGTGTGTGTGTGTGTGTGTGTGTGTGTGTGTGTGTGTGTGTGTGTGTGTGTGTGTGAGAATGTGTGTATTTGTATTACTGAGTGAAAATGTATCTCACACATTTCTCTCCTCCTGTGTCAGGTGCATGAGTTGGAGCGTTCCCGCCGGGCCCTGGAGACAGAGGCAGAGTCCCTGCGCACTCAGACCCAGGAGCTGGAGGAGGAGCTGGGGGAGGCGGAGAACTCCAGGCTGAGGCTCGAGGTCACCCTCCAAGCCCTCAGGGCCCAGTTTGAGAGAGAGATCAGCACCAAGGAGGAGAAAGGAGAGGAGAAGAGGAGGTCTCTCAACAAACAGGTATGGAGAGAAGAGAGAAGAAGAGGAGTGTATCAAGCCTGAATATGGGGAGACAGTTATTCATTTGGATTAGATGCTAAACTTCTCTCTTTCTCTGCCGTTCCCTTTCTTTCCATCCCCCTCTCCTCTTCTCTTTCTCTCCTTCCCCCCAGGTGAGGGAGTTGGAGACCCAGCTAGAGGAGGAGAGGAGTCAACGCTCTCAGGCCATGTCCGTCAAGAAGCAGCTGGAGGGGGAGCTACAGGAGGCTGAGGCCCAGGTGGAGACAGCCAATCGCGGCAGGGAGGAGGGGCTTAGGCAGCTACGGAGACTGCAGGTAAGCTACACCCCCCTTCTCTCTTTCTTTCTAATGCTGCTTGCTCGGTCTGAGATTAGATGCTGTGCAGTTAACTGATATATAAACCACAGCTATAATGAGAACGGTAAGGGTCCCAGCACAGAGCCTTGTGGAAAACCATATTTAATCAACCCTCCTTTTCGCTCTCTCTCAGGTTCAGATGAAGGAGGTGCTTCGTGAGCTGGATGAGTCCAAGCTGGCCCGTGACGAGGTGGTCGTCCAATCAAAAGACACAGAGAAGCGCCTGCAGACCTTGGAGGCTGAGTTACTTCAGCTTACAGAGGTGTGTGTGCTGGTGTGTGTGTGAGAGATTTGCAAAGACACAAACTCTTATGTTTTAGGATGCTAACGCCATCTCTTGCTCTCTCTCTCTCTGTCTCTCCTTCTGTCTGTCTCTTTCTCTCGCTCTCTCTCTCTCTCTCTCTCTCTCTCTCTCTCTCTCCTTCTGTCTGTCTCTCTCTTTCTCCCTCTATCTGTCTCTCTCTCTCTGTGTGTAGGATTTATCAGTGTCTGAGAAGATGAGGAGACAGGCCCAGCAGGAGAGAGATGAGATGGCTGATGAGATCATCAACAGCTCTACCGGGAAGTCAGTATCTCTCTTTCTATATTCCTTTCTGTATGTGTGTGTACTCATGTGTGTGTATTACTGTGTATTATGCATGTGTATTACTTACGGTGTGTGTATTATTGTGTATTATGCGTGTGTATTACTTACGGTGTGTGTATTACTGTGTATTATGCGTGTGTATTACTTACGGTGTGTGTATTACTGTGTATTATGCATGTGTATTACTTACGGTGTGTGTATTACTGTGTATTATGCATGTGTATTACTTACGGTGTGTGTATTACTGTGTATTATGCGTGTGTATTACTCACGGTGTATGTATTACTGTGTATTATGCGTGTGTATTACTGTGTATTATGCGTGTGTATTACTCACGGTGTGTGTATTACTGTGTATTATTCGCGTGTATTACTTACGGTGTGTGTATTACTGTGTATTATTTGTGTGTATTACTTACGGTGTGTGTATTACTGTGTATTATGCGTGTGTATTACTCACGGTGTGTGTATTACTGTGTATTATTTGTGTGTATTACTTACGGTGTGTGTATTACTTTGTATTATGCGTGTGTATTACTTACGGTGTGTGTATTACTGTGTATTATGCGTGTGTATTACTCACGGTGTGTTTATTACTGTGTATTATGCGTGTGTATTACTCACGTTGTGTGTATTACTGTGTATTATGCGTGTGTATTACTCACAGTGTGTGTGTTTTCAGGTCTGCTCTGTGTGATGAGAAGCGGAGGTTGGAGGCGCGAGTCACTCAGCTGGAGGAGGAGTTGGAGGAGGAGCAAAGCAATGCTGAACTAGTGGCCGAGAGACACAGGAAGACTACACTTCAGGTACACACTCTCACACACTTACCCGCACGCACACATACAGACAGACACACACACACACACACACACACAGTATACGGGACTCGATTTACATTTGTCCATTTTTCTTGGTTTTAATCTCCCTTTCTATCCCTCTGTCTCCCCTCCCTCCCCAGGTGGAGACTCTGACGGTGCAGCTGCAGGGAGAGAGGACCCTGGGCCAGAAGGCTGAGGGGGCCAGGGAGGCTCTGGAGAGGCATAACAAGGAGCTGAAGCTGAAGCTGGGGGAGATGGAGGGAGCTGTCAGGGGAAAACACAGGCTCAGTGTCGCCGCCCTGGAGGCCAAGATGGACGGCATGGAGGAGCAGCTGGAGCAGGAGAGACAGTGAGGGGAACACACACATTCTCTGGATTTGCCCTCACACTTCTTCTCTCGCCTTGTTCCTTTCCTCTCTCGCCTTGTTACTTCTTCTCTCGCCTTGTTCCTTTCCTCTCTCGCCTTGTTACTTCTTCTCTCGCCTTGTTCCTTTCCTCTCTCGCCTTGTTCCTTTCTTCTCTCGCCTTGTTCCTTTCTTCTCTCGCCTTGTTCCTTTCCTCTCTTGCCTTGTTACTTTCCTCTCTCGCCTTGTTACTTCTTCTCTCGCCTTGTTCCTTTCCTCTCTCGCCTTGTTCCTTTCCTCTCTCGCCTTGTTCCTTTCCTCTCTCGCCGTGTTCCTTTCCTCTCTCGCCTTGTTACTTTCCTCTCTCGCCTTGTTACTTCTTCTCTCGCCTTGTTCCTTTCCTCTCTCGCCTTGTTACTTCTTCTCTCGCCTTGTTCCTTTCTTCTCTCGCCTTGTTCCTTTCTTCTCTCGTCTTGTTCCTTTCTTCTCTCGCCTTGTTCCTTTCCTCTCTCGCCTTGTTACTTTCCTCTCTCGCCTTGTTCCTTTCCTCTCTCGCCTTGTTACTTCTTCTCTCGCCTTGTTCCTTCCCTCTCTCGCCTTGTTACTTCTTCTCTCGCCTTGTTACTTCTTCTCTCGCCTTGTTTCTTTCCTCTCTCGCCTTGTTACTTTCCTCTCTCGCCTTGTTCCTTTCCTCTCTCGCCTTGTTACTTCTTCTCTCGCCTTGTTCCTTTCCTCTCTCGCCTTGTTACTTTCCTCTCTCGCCTTGTTACTTCTTCTCTCGCCTTGTTACTTCTTCTCTCGCCTTGTTACTTTCCTCTCTCGCCTTGTTCCTTTCCTCTCTCGCCTTGTTACTTCTTCTCTCGCCTTGTTCCTTTCCTCTCTCGCCTTGTTACTTTCCTCTCTCGCCTTGTTACTTCTTCTCTCGCCTTGTTACTTCTTCTCTCGCCTTGTTACTTCTTCTCTCGCCTTGTTCCTTTCCTCTCTCGCCTTGTTCCTTTCTTCTCTCGCCTTGTTCCTTTCCTCTCTCGCCTTGTTCCTTTCCTCTCTCGCCTTGTTACTTTCCTCTCTCGCCTTGTTACTTCTTCTCTCGCCTTGTTACTTCTTCTCTCGCCTTGTTACTTCTTCTCTCGCCTTGTTCCTTTCCTCTCTCGCCTTGTTCCTTTCTTCTCTCGCCTTGTTCCTTTCCTCTCTCGCCTTGTTCCTTTCCTCTCTCGCCTTGTTACTTTCCTCTCTCGCCTTGTTGCTTCTTCTCTCGCCTGGTTCCTTTCCTCTCTCGCCTTGTTCCTTTCCTCTCTCGCCTTGTTCCTTTCCTCTCTCGCCTTGTTACTTCTTCTCTCGCCTTGTTACTTTCCTCTCGCCTTGTTCCTTTCCTCTCTCGCCTTGTTACTTTCCTCTCTCGCCTTGTTACTTCTTCTCTCGCCTTGTTACTTCTTCTCTCGCCTTGTTCCTTTCCTCTCTCGCCTTGTTCCTTTCCTCTCTCGCCTTGTTACTTCTTCTCTCGCCTTGTTCCTGTTCCTGTCCTCTCTCGCCTTGTTCCTTTCCTCTCTCGCCTTGTTCCTTTCCTCTCTCGCCTTGTTACTTCTTCTCTCGCCTTGTTCCTGTTCCTGTCCTCTCTCGCCTTGTTCCTTTCCTCTCTCGCCTTGTTCCTTTCCTCTCTCGCCTTGTTACTTTCCTCTCTCGCCTTGTTACTTCTTCTCTCGCCTTGTTCCTTTCCTCTTTCGCCTTGTTCCTGTCCTCTCTCGCCTTGTTCCTTTCCTCTCTCGCCTTGTTACTTCTTCTCTCGCCTTGTTCCTTTCCTGTCTCGCCTTGTTCCTTTCCTCTCTCGCCTTGTTACTTCTTCTCTCGCCTTGTTCCTGTCCTCTCTCGCCTTGTTCCTTTCCTCTCTCGCCTTGTTCCTTTCCTCTCTCGCCTTGTTACTTTCCTCTCTCGCCTTGTTACTTCTTCTTTCGCCTTGTTCCTTTCCTCTTTCGCCTTGTTCCTGTCCTCTCTCGCCTTGTTCCTTTCCTCTCTCGCCTTGTTCCTTTTCTCTCTCGCCTTGTTACTTTCCTCTCTCGCCTTGTTACTTTCCTCTCTCGCCTTGTTACTTCTTCTCTCGCCTTTTTCCTTTCCTCTTTCGCCTTGTTCCTTTCCTCTATCGCCTTGTTACTTTCCTCTCTCGCCTTGTTCCTTTCCTCTCTCGCCTTGTTACTTCTTCTCTCGCCTTGTACCTTTCCTCTCTCGCCTTGTTCCTTTCCTCTCTCGCCTTGTTACTTCTTCTCTCGCCTTGTTACTTCTTCTCTCGCCTTGTTACTTCTTCTCTCGCCTTGTTCCTTTCCTCTCTCGCCTTGTTCCTTTCTTCTCTCGCAATGTTCCTTTCCTCTCTCGCCTTGTTCCTTTCCTCTCTCGCCTTGTTACTTCTTCTCTCGCCTTGTTACTTCTTCTCTCGCCTTGTTCCTTTCCTCTCTCGCCTTGTTACTTCTTCTCTCGCCTTGTTACTTCTTCTCTCGCCTTGTTCCTTTCCTCTCTCGCCTTGTTCCTTTCCTCTCTCGCCTTGTTACTTCTTCTCTCGCCTTGTTCCTGTTCCTGTCCTCTCTCGCCTTGTTCCTTTCCTCTCTCGCCTTGTTACTTCTTCTCTCGCCTTGTTACTTCTTCTCTCGCCTTGTTACTTCTTCTCTCGCCTTGTTCCTTTCCTCTCTCACCTTGTTCCTTTCTTCTCTCGCCTTGTTCCTTTCCTCTCTCGCCTTGTTCCTTTCCTCTCTCGCCTTGTTACTTCTTCTCTTGCCTTGTTCCTTTCCTCTCTCGCCTTGTTACTTCTTCTCTCGCCTTGTTCCTTTCCTCTCTCGCCTTGTTACTTTCCTCTCTCGCCTTGTTACTTCTTCTCTCGCCTTGTTACTTCTTCTCTCGCCTTGTTCCTTTCCTGTCTTGCCTTGTTCCTTTCCTGTCTCGCCTTGTTCCTTTCCTCTCTCGCCTTGTTACTTTCATCTCTCGCCTTGTTCCTTTCTTCTCTCACCTTGTTCCTTTCCTCTCTCGCCTTGTTACTTCTTCTCTCGCCTTGTTCCTTTCCTCTCTCGCCTTGTTCCTTTCCTCTCTCGCCTTGTTACACTCCTCCTCCCCTCTCTTTACTTCTCCTCCCCTCCCTCTCTTCCCTTTCCTTCCCATCTCCCCCCTCTAACATCTAACTTCTTCCACTACTATTCTGACTGTATGTTCTGGGTTTGGGGATAAAACATGACTCACAGTCTATCTCCCCTCCCCCCAGAGAGCGAGCGACAGCCAACAAGCTGGTGAGGAAGACAGAGAAAAAACTGAAGGAGGTGTTGATGCAGGCAGAGGACGAGAGGAGACATGCAGACCAGTACAGAGAACAGGTATGAACCAGTACAGACCAGTCCAGAGAACAGGTACCAGCCAGTACAGACCAGTACAGAGAACAGGTATGAACCAGTACAGAGAACAGGTATGAACGGGTATGAAACAGGTATGAACCAGTACAGACCAGTACAGAGAACAGGTATGAACCAGTACAGACCAGTACAGAGAACAGGTATGAACCAGTACAGAGAACAGGTACAGACCAGTCCAGAGAACAGGTATGAACCAGTACAGACCAGTACAGAGAACAGGTATGGACCAGTCCAGAGTACAGGTTACAGGTATGAACCAGTACAGACCAGTACAGAGAACAGGTATGAACCAGTACAGAGAACAGGTACAGACCAGTCCAGAGAACAGGTATGAACCAGTACAGACCAGTACAGAGAACAGGTATGGACCAGTCCAGAGTACAGGTTACAGGTATGAACCAGTACAGACCAGTACAGAGAACAGGTATGAACCAGTACAGACCAGTCCAGAGAACAGGTATGAAACCTCTTCTCTATGAGTTCACCAGAGAGATGGAGAGATACAGTAGGGTTTGTTTTCATCCCAAAAGGAGTGGTTGGTCCTGCTAATCCCAATCCTAATCTAATCCAGCCCTGGCACCAGGGGAAGGTACTGGTTATCTCCTCCCAAATTATACCGAACAAAATAATCCCTCTACAGTGTAGAGGTAGTGATACTGACCCCCTCTCAAAAATCATCTAGAATTTAACCTGTGGGATGTAATCCTAGTCCTCGTGTTCTGTGCTTAATCTGTCCATCTGTCTCCCTCCGGCCCTCTCTGATACCCTTCCCCCCTTCTTCTATTGTCTTCTCCTCTTCCACTTGAACCATTCTCTTCATCTCTCTCACACCCTGAACACCCCCCCCTCTCCAGTTGGATAAGTCTATGGGCCGGCTGAGGCAGCTGAAGAGGCAGCTCGAGGAGGTGGAGGAGGATAACTCTCGTTCCAACGCCCAGAGACGTAAACTGCAGAGAGAGATGGAGGAGCTGACTGACAGCTCCCAGAGCATGACCCGCGAGATCACCGCTCTACGCAGCCACCTCAGGTAATACTACCACTGTGTGTGTGTGTGTGTGGGTGTGGGTGTGTGTGTGTGGGTGGGTGGGTGGGTGGGTGTGTGTGTGTGTGTGGGTGGGGGGGTGTGTGTGTGTGTGTGTGTGTGTGTGTGTGGGTGGGTGTGGGTGTGTGTGTAATCTGAGTGACCCTCCCAGATCCATTGTATGTTTGCAGTTCCATTGCCACCTACTACCACCATGTTGTATTATTGCATGTTTTTTCTTCCATTGACCTCATCTAATACTGACACACTGTCCATCAGTCTGCCTCACACTCCACTCCATCCACTCAGCATCACCACATCTGAACGGAAACCAGAGAAGTAGGTCTGTGTGTGCGTGCGTGTGCAATTCATTAAGTTAAGATTTCTGTTAGTTGTGTGGACTGCAGTATATTTTAAACTGAGGAAATACTGTCCTCTCATTAGTTTTATGTCTCAGGGGTTTAGTCACCTTTATAACACAAGAGGGCTCTTGTCTTTCCAGTCCCTCGTAGAGACATATCAGATATACACTACAGAAAGTAGACCCCTTCCCTTTTTCCACATTTTGTTACGTTACAGACTTATTCTACAATTTTTTTTATTCATCAATCTACACACAATACCCCATAATGACAAAGTGAAAAGAATGTTTGCTAATTTATTAAAAATAAACAGAAATACCTTATTTACGTAACTATTAAACTTGAAATTGAGCTCAGGTGCATCCTGTTTCCATTGATCACTCTTGAGATGTTTCTACAACTTGATTGGAGTCCACCTGTGGTAAATTCAATTGATTGGACATGATTTGGAAAGGCACACACCTGTCTATATAAGGTATCAGTTGACAGTGCATGTCAGAGCATAAACCAAGCCATGGGGTTGAAGGAATTGTCCGTAGAGCTCCGAGACAGGATTGTTTTGAGGCACAGATCTGGGGAAGGGTACCAAAAAATGGAAGAAGTTTAGAACCAACAAGACTTCCTAAAGCTAGCCAACCAGCCATACTGAGCAATCTGAGGAGAAGAGCCTTGGTCAGGAAGGTGACCAAGAACCCGATGGTCACTTTGACAGAGCTCTAGAGTTCTTCTGTGGAGATGGGAGAACCTTCCAGGACAACCATCTCTGCAGCACTCCATCAATCAGGCCTTTATGGTAGAGTGGCCAGACGGAAGCCACTCCTCAGTAAAAGGCACATGACAGCATGCTTGGAGTTTGCCAAAAGGCACCTAAAGACTATCAGACAATGAGAAACTATCATGACACAAGGTGAGACCCAGATGCAGACACAGTAGGCAGATGGTTGGAGTCTTACAATATTTATTAATCCAAAAGGGGTAGGCAAGAGAATGGTCGTGGACAGGCAAAAGGTCAAACCAGTTCAGAGTCCAAACGGTACCGAAGGGCAGGCAGAATCAAGGTCAGGGCAGGCAGAATCAAGGTCAGGGCAGGCAGAATCAAGGTCAGGGCAGGCAGAATCAAGGTCAGGGCAGGCAGAGTCAAGGTCAGGGCAGGCAGGGTCAAGGTCAGGGCAGGCAGAGTCAAGGTCAGGGCAGGCAGAGTCAAGGTCAGGGCAGGCAGAGTCAAGGTCAGGGCAGGCAGGATGATCAGGCAGGTGGGAAAGTAGTCCAGAGTCAGGCAGGGGTCAGAACCGGGAAGACTAGCAAAAAGAGACAAAAAGAGAATAGGAAAAGGAGTACAGGCAAAACACGCTGGTTGACTTGACTAACATACAAGACAAACTGGCACAGAGAGACAGGAAACACAGGGATAAATACACTGTGGAAAATAAGCGACACCTGGAGATAATAACAGGAACAGGTGAAACAGATCAGGGCGTGACAGAATAAGGTTCTCTGGTCTGAGGAAACCAAGATTGCACTCTGGCCTGAATGCCAAGTGTCACTTCTGGAGGAAACCTGGCACCATCCCTACGGTGAAGCATGGTGGTGGCAGCATCCTGCTGTGGGGAAAATGTTCAGCAGCAGGGACTGGGAGACTAGTCAGGATCAAGGGAAAGATGTACAGAGAGATTTGTGATGAAAACAAAGCTCTGAGTAAAGGGACTGAATACTTATGTAAATGTGATATTTCAGTTTTACATTTTTGTATAAAAGTTTTAAATGTATAAAAACCTGTTTTTGCTATGTCATTATGGGGTATTGTGTGTCGATTGATGAGTGAAAGAATTGGTTTAATCCATTTTACATTAAGGCTGTAATGTAACAAAATGTGGAAAAAGGTCAAGGGATCTGAATACTTTCCAAATGCAATGTATGAACCCTCCCTTTATCTCCTCTCCACCTCCATGACCCTCTCTACCACCTCTCTCCCGCCAGGCGTGCTCCGATGCCCCTTGGGATGCGCTCAGGTCGCAGGGCGTTGGTGGATGATCTGTCGTGTGAGAACTCTGACTCGGAGGAGCCCCCCCCCTCCCCGACTCCTTCTTCTGGTACTGGCCCCGGAACTGGCCCCGGCACCCCCACACCCCCCTCTGAAAACAACAGTCTGGGGCCCCCCCCACCATACAGCCTCAACGACACTGAGTAACACACACACAAACACACACGCATACATACAGATACATACTCACACAGACACATAGGCCTGCAGACATGTATATGTACACATAGGCCTGCAGACATGTATATGTACACATAGGCCTGCATACATGTATATGTACACATAGGCCTGCATACATGTATATGTACACATAGGCCTGCATACATGTATATGTACACATAGGCCTGCATACATGTATATGTACACATAGGCCTGCAGACATGTATATGTACACATAGGCCTGCCTACATGTATATGTACACATAGGCCTGCCTACATGTATATGTACACATAGGCCTGCATACATGTATATGTACACATAGGCCTGCCTACATGTATATGTACACATAGGCCTGCATACATGTATATGTACACATAGGCCTGCATACATGTATATGTACACATAGGCCTGCATACATGTATATGTACACATAGGCCTGCCTACATGTATATGTACACATAGGCCTGCATACATGTATATGTACACATAGGCCTGCCTACATGTATATGTACACATAGGCCTGCCTACATGTATATGTACACATAGGCCTGCCTACATGTATATGTACACATAGGCCTGCATACATGTATATGTACACATAGGCCTGCATACATGTATATGTACACATAGGCCTGCATACATGTATATGTACACATAGGCCTGCAGACATGTATATGTACACATAGGCCTGCATACATGTATATGTACACATAGGCCTGCAGACATGTATATGTACACATAGGCCTGCATACATGTATATGTACACATAGGCCTGCATACATGTATATGTACACATAGGCCTGCATACATGTATATGTACACATAGGCCTGCAGACATGTATATGTACACATAGGCCTGCATACATGTATATGTACACATAGGCCTGCATACATGTATATGTACACATAGGCCTGCACATATGTATATGTACACATAGGCCTGCAGACATGTATATGTACACATAGGCCTGCCTACATGTATATGTACACATAGGCCTGCAGACATGTATATGTACACATAGGCCTGCAGACATGTATATGTACACATAGGCCTGCATACATGTATATGTACACATAGGCCTGCATACATGTATATGTACATACAAATACACCCTCACATAGACTGACCTACTGATCCTGCACTTTTTTAAACTCTTTCCTCTGCAGTCCAAACTAGAACAGAGCATACACACTTTCCTTAAGTTTGGGTCAGTCACAGTGGTCAGTTATTCTCTCTCCTCTCTCCTCTCTCTCTCTCTCTCTCTCTCCTCTCTCTCTCTCTCTCTCTCTCTCTCTCCCTCTCACACACACAATTTAATGGGGGAAGAGGATTTGTTGATGATTCGTGAGCAAGAATATGGACTGTAATCTCACTGGGGGAAGCTTCATCTCCCAGACATCTGAGGGACAGTGAATTATATCAGCATAGCCATGTTCTATTATTATGATACTGTATTTTGCTTCAAATGGCAGAAGTAAGATGGCTACTGGCCAATATCAATGTAAGGCCATGTTTAACCCTTTGAGGAACTCTGACAATATTCCACCTGTGTTTAGCGTTCTTGTTGAGGACATCGCAAAGGGCTGCTAAATGTTCTAGAATGCTGTAGAATCCTGGAATAAAACACTCCGAATACTGTTCCACTCCTCAAAGGGTTAATGACAATCTGCATGTTTGGGAAGACATTTTGCAAGACTAGAGAAACACACACATGCACACACGCACGCACACATACACACACACACACACAGGGGACTGATTCATGTTTCTATGTATGTAGTCCCTCTGTCAGTGTGGGTCCTGGAAAAGGTAATCGCTCATTGACTGCTAGTGTGAAAGACAGCTGATATGCTCTTCTGTCTTTTAACAAGCCTGGGAGAAGCTCCCATGAGTTCATCTTTCTCTCTCTCACTTCAATTTCAATGTAAGGCCAAGTTGTTATTTTTAAAATTATTTTAGAAAACAAACAGAATGTCTGTGAAGTATTTTAGGATATATTACTAATTTGTTTGTAGTTTGAATTAGGTCATTTATGGGGGAAATATCAATCAGGGAAGAGGGTTAAGTGAGAGAGAAAAAATGAAAAATGATAATCAACCTTGCTGTTGTATGCACAATGAAGAATGAAGCCAGCGGCAAGTTTCTATAGAAAAAGACTGCTGATATTTCACTCCATCATCACACATACTGGTGAAACTGGCTAGGGCATAAACACCGGCATCATCGTAGACCTTATCAATCCATCTTATGATTGTCATAAGATGATGAAATGTTGCTGTCTTTTGTCATGAGAAGCGATGACAACCAAACATGTTGTTGCAGTTGCATCAAACACTATTGCAAAACAAACCATGCAGTCTGTCTTCATTCCTGTGCTCTGATCTGGGTTATCTAGACATTCATGGACCTTTTTGGATTGAGACAGATAGGTAGTTACTGTTGTTAGGCCAATGGATTGCATAGGTAGGTATAGGTAGATAGATACAGTAGGTAGATAGATACAGTAGGTAGATAGATACAGTAGGTAGATAGATACAGTAGGTAGATAGTTTCTTTAAGTCTTTAACATATCTCTTCTTATAAATACAGGCAGTTGAATCTGTGTCATTTATATCAGTCTGAATATGAGCAAAATCCTCCATTATTTATTGCCGCTGGCTGTTTTTGTATTGTTTCCAGTCTGTTCAGACATATCATTGGTAGATGACATACTGGTATGGTGTCACTGGCACTGATGGAAAGGAAGGCAGGGCCTCACACATACTGTAACCATGGCAATAGAGAGAGGTTAAGAACAGAATCACAATTACTAGGTGGATTGTGGTTAACAACATCTGTCTATCTATGTAGACTTGTGTTGTTGAATAATTCCTGGATGGGGTATTGGTTGTTCTATTTGACAGTGTTAGGGAGGTTTGTAGGTCTTGGTTAGTAGGGAATGCACTGGAAATATATTGGACAGAGAGATGACAGACATTTAAGACAGTAACCAACACTACATCAGAACTCACCTGTGGAGCAGGACACTGGAATCTCTTACACAGAACAGGAACATGTGAAAATTGAGGACGTAATGTTGGTGTTTTGAGACTGCTAGTCATTCTCAACATATCATAAGCATCCATATCTTTTGTGTTTATCAAACAGACATATTGTACATTGTAATATTGTTTTTTTTTATTCATTCATTGTGTAATATATTTATGGAACAAAGCTTTTGTGTTTAACCAAATGGTGGGCGTATGGATGAGAAAAGGGACTTATTGTATACGTAGTAGAATAGAATAGATTCAAGTAGAGTAGTAGGGCGGAGACTGGTTGGAGGGATTTCCACTGTCATCCATAGAACTACCCTCTGGAATAACAGACCAAAGTGGAGGACTTTTTCCAGCAACTTCCGTTGAGTTCTTTGTCTTCAGATCTGTCCTATGAAGCACCAAGAAAACCCTGTTTCTACCCAGAATTTCTGTATAGATCATTCTAGAACAGTAACGCTCTAGGCTTCCCTCCCCTTATATCATAATAGTGTTTTTGCGGAAGTCATAAGGGGTCGAATCTTCCAAACTGTTGTCTTTTCATTAAGTGACAGACAGGGAGATTTCTAGCCAGTTAGAAGATATGGTTTTAGAGGATACATGCCCCGCCCCCTTTAATCTCCAACAACATTCACCATTCATTCAAGTTTAACAAGTGCAAAGACTTTTTGTTAGTGTATATTGTTTATATTTGAACTCCTCTCAGCCCCAGAACCTCTCTGCCTGACACAGCAGAAGTCTGTACAGAGAATAAATATCCTGTCCACATACTGTTACAGGCACACAACACCTTGACATAGGGACGTTTCGCTGCTCAGTCTAGTTAAACACTACGTATTTGCATGGCGGTGCATTCCATTGATTATAGCATTGGCCGCATAGTCTCCCAGTTGTCTGCTCTTGTACAAGGAAGAGTATTTATCTCCCTCCACATAAGACTAGGACATTCCCCTTGAAACGCATGCAGGGTTGAACAACTAAAAGGTTGTTTAAAGAGCAAAGTTACAGTTCCCCATCATTATCTCATGCCAAGCTTGACACAGTGAAGAGCAAAGTTACAGTTCCCCATCATTATCTCATGCCAAGCTTGACACAGTGGA
>NW_027040146.1:0-2500 GCF_034236695.1 Oncorhynchus nerka
GTCGTGTTGTTTTGGGGGGGTCGTGATTGTAGTCGTGTTGTTTTTGGGGGGGGGAGCAGATTGTAGTCGTGTTGTTTGGGGGGGATTGTAGTCGTGTTGTTTTTTGGGGGGCAGATTGTAGTCGTGTTGTTTTGGGGGGCAGATTGTAGTCGTGTTGTTTTGGGGCAGATTGTAGTCGTGTTGTTTTTGGGGGGCAGATTGTAGTCTTGTTGTTTTGTGGGGCAGATTGGGGGGGGGGCAGATTGTAGTCGTGTTGTTTTGGGGGGCAGATTGTAGTTGTGTTGTTTGGGGGCAGATTGTAGTCGTGTTGTTTTGGGGGGCAGATTGTAGTTGTGTTGTTTGGGGGCAGATTGTAGTCGTGTTGTTTTGGGGGGGGCAGATTGTAGTCGTGTTGTTTGGGGGGCAGATTGTAGTCGTGTTGTTTTGGGGGCAGATTGTGGTCGTGTTGTTGGGGGGGGCGATTGTAGTCGTGTTGTTTTTTGGGGGGCAGATTGTAGTCGTGTTGTTGGGGAGGGGTTGTGTTGTTTTGGGGGGCAGATTGTAGTCGTGTTGTTTGGGGGGTTGTGTTGTTTTGGGGGGGGCAGATTGTAGTCGTGTTGTTTGGGGGTTGTTTTGTAGCAGAAGCTGTGATTTGATCTGTTGTTGTTGCCCTGATCACAATGATGTGACATGTTAAGAAGCATTAGTTTATGTGAAGGCAGGAGGTCCCTGATCTGTTGGCCAGTGTCCAATCCAAAGGCACATTTAAACTCCTTATTGAAACCCCACCTGAAACCCCACCTCTTTAAGGAATACCTAGGATAGGATAAGTAATCCTTCTCACCCCCCTTAAAAGATTTAGATGCACTATTGTAAAGTGGCTGTTCCACTGGATGTCATAAGGTGAACGCACCAATTTGTAAGTCGCTCTGGATAAGAGCGTCTGCTAAATGACTTAAATGTAAATGTATTAAATGTTGTCCTCAGTGATTTATGTTTTTAGTTATTTATATAACCTTTTATTTAACTAGGCGAGTCAGTTAAGAGCAAATTCTTATTTACAATGACGGCCAAACCCGGACGACGCCGGGACAATTGTGCGCCACCCTATGGGACTCCCGATCACGGCCGGTTGTGATACAGCCTGGATTCGAACCAGGGTGTCTGTAGTGAAGCCTCTACCACTGAGATGCAGTGTCTTAGACCGCTGAACCAGGGTCTGTAGTGAAGTCTCTACCACTGAGATGCAGTGTCTTAGACCGCTGAACCAGGGTCTGTAGTGACGCCTCTACCACAGTGTCTTAGACCGCTGAACCAGGGTCTGTAGTGACGCCTCTACCACTGAGATCTTAGACCACTGAACCAGGGTCTGTAGTGACGCCTCTACCACTGAGATGCAGTGTCTTAGACCGCTGAACCAGGGTCTGTAGTGACGCCTTGAGATGCTGAGACCACTGAACCAGGGTCTGTAGTGACGCCTCTACCACTGAGATGCAGTGCCTTAGACCACTGAACCAGGGTCTGTAGTGACGCTACCACTGAGATGCGGTGCTCCGCTGAACCAGGGTCTGTAGTGACGCCTCTACCACTGAGATGCTTCTTAGATCAGTCATCTTTATTCTCCAGTCTTCTGATGTTCACAGGATCGGTCTCGGAACGGATCAACGCACCGTTTGGGGTCGATTCCAAATGAAGTTTCAGCCACAATTATTCACTGCGTTTCTCAAGGACACGGGCCTAAAATACACCGTTGTTCTGCATCCTCAAGACACATGTCCTCTACTCTACCACTTACTCTGAATGTGTTAATATATATATATGGATTTGGATTTGACCCAGAAATCTGTGATTAAAGTTCTGGTTCATTAGACGGAATATCAACAATATGGTCCCAACCAGGTTGGGTTCCCTCCCACCTGGGAGTACCTAGGAAATTCAATTAAATCTCAAATTGATTTACAATATTAGTTTCATTAGATTTGATATTACTTTATACACCTATTAAATCAAATTTAAATTGATTTAGCTACTCCTATTCATTTCCCCGCTATAAACAGCGATGTCGAAATCCTCCCGTGGGCCTGTAGCTACTTAGACGTGTTACCAACGGTAACAAGAGTTGAATATACAACAGGATAGTAAAACCAAGGAGACTTGATGAATGTGCTGAAAGATACAGGAGACTGTTCTGCCTTATTATTATTATTGGACCCTGCTGGTCATTTATGAACATTTGAACATCTTGGCCATGTTCTGTTATAATCTCCACCCGGCACAGCCAGAAGAGGACTGGCCACCCCACATAGCCTGGTTCCTCTCTAGGTTTATAATCTCCACCTGGCACAGCCAGAAGAGGACTGGCCACCCCACATAGCCTGGTTCCTCTCTAGGTTTATAATCTCCACCCGGCACAGCCAGAAGAGGACTGGCCACCCCACGTAGCCTGGTTCCTCTCTAGGTTTATAATCTCCACCTGGCACAGCCAGAAGAGGACTGGCCACCCCATAGCCTGGTTCCTCTC
>NW_027040146.1:7500-19157 GCF_034236695.1 Oncorhynchus nerka
GTGGCCTCGTCTCGAGACGCCCTCCCTTCTCCCATCGGCAGCTCTTTTAAACGCCTGTCGTCAGCTCAGAGACTCAACACAACAACACATGACTCACTGTGGGATGTAGAAAGGTTTCTTCCTCTTCATTGTCTCGTCTTCTTTCTTCTCTAATTATTGTAGAAGGATTGTAAGTGTGTTTTTATTTAGGACTGACTCTAGAACTTGTTTACGGAGCAAATGACAGGATTTGACACCGTTATTTAGCAGAGGTTACAATTGAAGCGTTCATTAATGGATGTAAATACTCTGACACCGGGCTGCTATTTATTTTGATCAAGAGATTGGCAAGCGCCACGTCGAAACATTCACATAAACAACCATCCTATTATCCCTCTTAGTGTATATACACACACACACACACACACACACACACTCTCTCACTCTCTCACTCTCTCACTCACTCACACACACACACACACACACACACACACACACACGTGTAGTCTGATAGGCCTGCTCTATAGCCCCTCCCTCAATAGATGGTAGTGTGGTCTGATAGGCCTGCTCTATAGCCCCTCCCTCAGTAGATGGTAGTGTTGTCTGATAGGCCTGCTCTATAGCTCCTCCCTCAATATATGGTAGTGTTGTCTGATAGGCCTGCTCTATAGCTCCTCCCTCGATAGATGGTAGTGTTGTCTGATAGGCCTGCTCTATAGCTCCTCCCTCAGTAGATGGTAGTGTGGTCTGATAGGCCTGCTCTATAGCTCCTCCCTCAATATATGGTAGTGTGGTCTGATAGGCCTGCTCTATAGCTCCTCCCTCAATATATGGTAGTGTTGTCGATATAGCTCCTCCTCATGATGGTAGTGTTGTCTGATTGGCCTGCTCTATAGCTCCCCCTCAATAGATGGTAGTGTTGTCTGATTGGCCTGCTCTATAGCTCCTCCCTCAATATATGGTAGTGTTGTCTGATTGGCCTGCTCTATAGCTCCTCCTCTCTATAGCTCCTCCCTCAATATATGGTAGTGTTGTCTGATTGGCCTGCTCTATAGCTCCTCCCTCAATATATGGTAGTGTTGTCTGATTGGCCTGCTCTATAGCTCCTCCCTCAATAGATGGTAGTGTTGTCTGATTGGCCTGCTCTATAGCTCCTCCCTCAATAGATGGTAGTGTTGTCTGATTGGCCTGCTCTATAGCTCCTCCCTCAATAGATGGTAGTGTTGTCTGATTGGCCTGCTCTATAGCTCCTCCCTCGATAGATGGTAGTGTTGTCTGATTGGCCTGCTCTATAGCTCCTCCCTCAATAGATGGTAGTGTTGTCTGATTGGCCTGCTCTATAGCTCCTCCCTCAATAGATGGTAGTGTTGTCTGATTGGCCTGCTCTATAGCTCCTCCCTCAATAGATGGTAGTGTTGTCTGATAGGCCTGCTCTATAGCTCCTCCCTCAATAGATGGTAGTGTTGTCTGATAGGCCTGCTCTATAGCTCCTCCCTCAATAGATGGTAGTGTTGTCTGATAGGCCTGCTCTATAGCTCCTCCCTCAATAGATGGTAGTGTTGTCTGATTGGCCTGCTCTATAGCTCCTCCCTCGATAGATGGTAGTGTTGTCTGATTGGCCTGCTCTAGATTCACCAGGCCTGTCTGTAATAATACACCTGATAATCTGAATAAGCAGTTGACATGATTTGAATATTTATTTGGCACGTGTCGTATAGTGAAATGATGTTATCTAGATAGGGCTGTGCTGTGTTGCCGGTAGCATCTGGGCAGACTCAGCAGCCAGACAGTGGCAGGAGCTCAGACATCCCATAATTGTCATTGGATCCAACTTTCTCCGGGATTAGCCTTCGTTCTAAATATATTTCCCAAACGTTTGGGGTATTTGGTGGTTGGCTGAGGCTAAACAATCAGTCTTTAATATTTTATTGTTTGTATCAGTGCTGGCTTTTCCCACTGTGCTGTAACAATGTAGATAGAGGGTGTATCCTAAACGGCACCCTGTTCCCTACACAGTGCACTGCTTTTGACCACATCCCTATGATCCCCTGGTCTAAAGTAGTGCACTACATAGGGAAGTGGGTGCCATTTGGGAGGCAGCCAAGGGTTTTTCCCCCACAGACGGCCTTTTCCTTCTCTCTCTACAATCGTCCATTAGCATGATGTCTATCACAAACTATTTACACTGTCTGACTCCTACTCTGGGAATGTTTTAAAACAGACATTTTCCCAGAGCCTGTTGTGTAGCTTTGGTGATGTGTGTGTGTGTGTACGGAAAAAATATTAAAATGTTTGAGGGTCATGTGTTGGTTAGCTGAGAGAGAGAGAGAGAGAGAGAGAGAGGGCAATGTGTTGGTTAGCTGAGAGAGAGGGCAATGTGTTGGTTAGCTGAGAGAGAGAGAGGGCAATGTGTTGGTTAGCTGAGAGAGCGAGAGAGAGAGAGGGCAATGTGTTGGTTAGCTGAGAGAGAGAGAGGGCAATGTGTTGGTTAGCTGAGAGAGAGAGAGGGCAGTGTGTTGGTTAGCTGAGAGAGAGATAGGGCAGTGTGTTGGGTAGCTGAGAGAGAGAGAGGGCAGTGTGTTGGGTAGCTGAGAGAGAGAGGGCAATGTGTTGGTTAGCTGAGAGAGAGAGAGAGAGAGAGAGAGAGGGCCATGTGTTGGTTAGCTGAGAGAGAGGGCAATGTGTTGGTTAGCTGAGAGAGAGAGAGAGAGAGGGCAATGTGTTGGTTAGCTGAGAGGGCAATGTGTTGGTTAGCTGAGAGAGAGCGAGAGAGAGAGAGAGAGAGGGCAATGTGTTGGTTAGCTGAGAGAGAGAGAGGGCAGTGTGTTGGGTAGCTGAGAGAGAGAGAGGGCAGGCAGCTGAGAGAGAGAGGGCAGTGTGTTGGGTAGCTGAGAGAGAGAGGGGGCAGTGTGTTGGGTAGCTGAGGGAGAGAGCTGAGAGAGAGATGGCAGTGTGTTGTAGAGCTGAGGGAGAGAGAGGGCAGTGTGTTGGGTAGCTGAGAGAGAGAGAGGGCAGTGTGTTGGGTAGCTGAGAGAGAGAGAGGGCAGTGTGTTGGGTAGCTGAGGGAGAGAGAGGGCAGTGTGTGGGTAGCTGAGAGAGAGAGAGGGCAGTGTGTTGGGTAGCTGAGAGAGAGAGAGGGCAGTGTGTTGGGTAGCTGAGGGAGAGAGAGGGCAGTGTGTTGGGTAGCTGAGAGAGAGAGAGGGCAGTGTGTTGGGTAGCTGAGAGAGAGAGAGGGCAGTGTGTTGGGTAGCTGAGGGAGAGAGAGGGCAGTGTGTTGGGTAGCTGAGGGAGAGAGAGGGCATTGTGTTGGTTAGCTGAGGGAGAGAGAGGGCAGTGTGTTGGGTAGCTGAGAGAGAGAGAGGGCAGTGTGTTGGGTAGCTGAGAGAGAGAGAGGGCAGTGTGTTGGTTGGCTGAGGGAGAGAGAGGGCAGTGTGTTGGTTAGCTGAGGGAGAGAGAGGGCAGTGTGTTGGTTAGCTGAGAGAGAGAGAGAGAGAGAGAGAGAGAGAGAGAGAGGGCAATGTGTTGGTTAGCTGAGAGAGGGCAGTGTGTTGGGTAGCTGAGGGAGAGAGAGGGCAGTGTGTTGGGTAGCTGAGGGAGAGAGAGGGCAGTGTGTTGGGTAGCTGAGAGAGAGAGAGGGCAGTGTGTTGGGTAGCTGAGAGAGAGAGAGGGCAGTGTGTTGTAGAGCTGAGGGAGAGAGAGGGCAGTGTGTTGGGTAGCTGAGAGAGAGAGAGGGCAGTGTGTTGGGTAGCTGAGAGAGAGAGAGAGGCAGTGTGTTGTAGAGCTGAGAGAGAGAGAGGGCAGTGTGTTGGGTAGCTGAGGGAGAGAGAGGGCAGTGTGTTGGGTAGCTGAGAGAGAGAGGGCAGTGTTGTAGAGCTGAGGGAGAGAGAGGCAGTGTGTTGGGTAGCTGAGGGAGAGAGAGGGCAGTGTGTTGGGTAGCTGAGGGAGAGAGCTGAGAGAGAGAGAAGGCAGTGTGTTGTAGAGCTGAGAGAGAGAGAGGGCAGTGTGTTGGGTAGCTGAGGGAGAGAGAGGGCAGTGTGTTGGGTAGCTGAGAGAGAGAGAGGGCAGTGTGTTGGGTAGCTGAGAGAGAGAGAGGGCAGTGTGTTGGGTAGCTGAGAGAGAGAGGGCAGTGTGTTGTAGAGCTGAGGGAGAGAGAGGGCAGTGTGTTGGGTAGCTGAGAGAGAGAGAGGGCAGGGTGTTGGGTAGCTGAGAGAGAGAGAGGGCAGTGTGTTGGTTAGCTGAGAGAGAGAGAGGGCAGTGTGTTGGGTAGCTGAGGGAGAGAGAGGGCAGTGTGTTGGGTAGCTGAGAGAGAGAGAGGGCAGTGTGTTGGGTAGCTGAGAGAGAGAGAGGGCAGTGTGTTGGGTAGCTGAGAGAGAGAGAGGGCAGTGTGTTGGGTAGCTGAGAGAGGGCAGTGTGTTGGGTAGCTGAGGGAGAGAGAGGGCAGTGTGTTGGGTAGCTGAGAGAGAGAGACAGCAGTGTGTTGTAGAGCTGAGGGAGGTGAAATAGTGTGTGGTGAGAGGGAAGGGGTCCTGTAGGGGCCTGCTTCCTGAGTGATTTCACCCTGTCACAGCTCCGGTCCCAAAGGTGGTGGGTGGAGAACCAAACAATGGTTCTTATCAGGCTGCCTGCTGACCTTCAAATATGAGCCTGTTATTTCTGCCTTTCAGCCTGCCTGCCTGTCTGTCTGTCTGCCTGTTTGTCCGTCTGTCTGCCTGCCTGCCTGTTTGTCCGTCTGTCTGCCTGCCTGTTTGTTTGTCTGCCTGTTTGTCTGCCTGGCTGTTTGCCTGCCTGCTTGTCTGTCTGCCTGTTTGTCTGCCTGCCTGTTTGCCTGCCTGCTTGTCTGTCTGCCTGTTTGTCCGCCTGCCTGTTTGCTTGCCTGTTTGTTTGTCTGCCTGTTTGTCTGCCTGTTTGTCTGTCTGCCTGTTTGTTTGCATACCTGTTTGTTTGTCTGCCTGTTTGCCTGCCTGTTTGTATGTCTGCCTGTTTGCCTGCCTGTTTGTTTGTCTGCCTGTTTGTCTGCCTGTTTGTTTGCCTGCCTGTTTGTATGTCTGCCTGTTTGTTTGCCTGCCTGTTTGTATGTCTGCCTGTTTGTTTGTCTGCCTGTTTGTTTGCCTGCCTGTTTGTATGTCTGCCTGTTTGTTTGTCTGCCTGTTTGTCTGCCTGTTTGTTTGTCTGCCTGTTTGACTGCCTGTCTGCCTGCGCCTCCTCTGTGAGTTGTTACGGTCATGCAGCAGAGGTGGGGGAAGGCAGGGGTCACACACACACACACACACACACACACACACACACACACACACACACACACACACACACACACACACACCTCTCCCTCAGGGGGCCACAGGGGGTTGTATAGGCTTGCCTCTGAGCCTGTTTATAATGTGTTGTCTCCATCTTTCAGCCAACCAGGTCAAGTCAGCACAGTGACGTCTGGCTGAGGCCTCATGATGAATCAGGGCAGCAGGACTCTCTCTTTCCTAACAAAGGAACCCTGCTGTGCTTCCTCTGCTCCAGAGCCTTATATAGACTATATCATCTATATAGTATACTGTACTCTGTTCTCCTCTCCAGAGCCTTATATAGACTATATCATCTATATAGTATACTGTACTCTGTTCTCCTCTCCAGAGCCTTATATAGACTATATCATCTATATAGTATACTGTACTCTGTTCTCCTCTCCAGAGCCTTATATAGACTATATCATCTATATAGTATAATGTACTCTGTTCTCCTCTCTAGAGCCTTATATAGACTATATCATCTATATAGTATACTGTACTCTGTTCTCCTCTCCAGAGCCTTATATAGACTATATCATATATATAGTGTAATGTACTCTGCGATGTGAAAACTTTAATCCCCGGTATCTCAGAACTATGGTTGGAGCAGATAGAACCTTCTAGAACCGAGGTCACAGGATCTATAGTAACACCCGGAGAGATTGGTACTGTTGCATGTGGACCAGAACATTGTCATTAATGTGCAAACGCACAATAACATTACATCAATGTGTTTGTGTTTGTGTGATTTATGGAGCTGTCTGCGGTGGCCCTGCTGGGAAACAGTTGGTGACAATGCAGTAACATATCAGCCCTGTCTGTCTGTCACTGCCTCACACACACCACAGGGCTGCTGTTCCTATCACACACACACCACAGGGCTGCCCTTCCTATCACACACACACACACACCACAGGGCTGCTGTTCCTATCACACACACACCACAGGGCTGCCCTTCCTATCACACACACACACACACCACAGGGCTGCTGTTCCTATCACACACACACCACAGGGCTGCTGTTCCTATCACACACACACCACAGGGCTGCTGTTCCTATCACACACACACCACAGGGCTGCCCTTCCTATCACACACACACACACACACACACCACAGGGCTGCTGTTCCTATCACACACACACCACAGGGCTGCTGTTCCTATCACACACACACCACAGTGCTGCTGTTCCTATCACACACACACCACAGTGCTGCTGTTCCTATCACACACACACCACAGGGCTGCCGTTCCTATCACACACACACCACAGTGCTGCCGGTCCTATCACACACACCACAGTGCTGCCGTTCCTATCACACACACCACAGGGCTGCCGTTCCTATCACACACACCACAGTGCTGCCGTTCCTATCACACACACCACAGGGTTGCCGTTCCTATCACACACACCACAGGGCTGCCGTTCCTATCACACACACCACAGGGTTGCCGTTCCTATCACACACACCACAGGGCTGCCGTTCCTATCACACACACCACAGGGCTGCCGTTCCTATCACACACACCACAGGGCTGCTGTTCCTATCACACACACACCACAGGGCTGCCGTTCCTATCACACACACACCACAGGGCTGCCGTTCCTATCACACACACACCACAGGGCTGCCGTTCCTATCACACACACACACCACAGGGCTGCCGTTCCTATCACACACACACACCACAGGGCTGCCGTTCCTATCACACACACACCACAGGGCTGCCGTTCCTATCACACACACACCACAGGGCTGCCGTTCCTATCACACACACACCACAGGGCTGCTGTTCCTATCACACACACCACAGGCCTAGTAGTAGTAGCAGTAGTTGTAGTGGTATCAGTAGTAGTAGTAGCAGTAGCAGTAGTGGCAGCAGTAGTGGTATCAGTAGTGGTAGCAGTAGTGGTATCAGTAGTGGTATCAGTAGTGGTAGCAGTAGTGGTAGCAGTAGTGGTATCAGTAGTGGTATCAGTAGTGGTAGCAGTAGTGGTAGCAGTAGTGGTATCAGTAGTGGTATCAGTAGTGGTATCAGTAGTGGTAGCAGTAGTAGTAGCAGTAGTGGTAGCAGTAGTGGTATCAGTAGTGGTAGCAGTAGTGGTATCAGTAATAGTAGCAGTAGTGGTATCAGTAATAGTAGTAGTAGTGGTATCAGTAATAGTAGCAGCAGTAGTGGTAGCAGTAATAGTAGTGGTATCAGTAATAGTAGTAGTAGTGGTATCAGTAGTAGTAGTGGTATCAGTAGTGGTATCAGTAATAGTAGTAGTAGTGGTATCAGTAATAGTAGCAGCAGTAGTGGTATCAGTAATAGTAGCAGCAGTAGTGGTATCAGTAATAGTAGTAGTAGTAGTGGTATCAGTAATAGTAGTGGTATCAGTAATAGTAGCAGCAGTAGTGGTATCAGTAATAGTAGTAGTAGTAGTGGTATCAGTAATAGTAGTGGTATCAGTAATAGTAGCAGCAGTAGTGGTATCAGTAATAGTAGTAGTAGTAGTGGTATCAGTAGTGGTATCAGTAATAGTAGTGGTATCAGTAATAGTAGTGGTATCAGTAATAGTAGTAGTAGTAGTGGTATCAGTAGTGGTATCAGTAATAGTAGTGGTATCAGTAATAGTAGTGGTATCAGTAATAGTAGTAGTAGTAGTGGTATCAGTAGTGGTATCAGTAATAGTAGCAGCAGTAGTGGTATCAGTAATAGTAGCAGCAGTAGTGGTATCAGTAATAGTAGTAGTAGTAGTGGTAGCAGTAGTGGTATCAGTAATAGTAGTAGTAGTGGTATCAGTAATAGTAGCAGCAGTAGTGGTAGCAGTAGTGGTATCAGTAATAGTGGCAGCAGTAGTGGTATCAGTAGTGGTATCAGTAATAGTAGTAGTAGTGGTATCAGTAATAGTAGTAGTAGTGGTATCAGTAGTGGTATCAGTAATAGTAGTAGTAGTGGTATCAGTAGTGGTATCAGTAATAGTAGTAGTAGTGGTATCAGTAGTTGTAGTGGTATATGTAGCAGTAGTGATATTAGTAGTAGCAGTAGTTGTAGTGATATCAGTTGCAGTAGTGGTATTAGTAGCAGCAGTACCAGTTGTAGTAGTAGCAGTAGTAGTAGTAGTTGTATCAGTAGTAGCAGTAGCAGTAGTTGTATCAGTAGTAGTAGTAGTTGTGGTAGTAGTTGTATCAGTAGTAGCAGTAGCAGTAGTTGTATCAGTAGTAGTAGTAGTAGTTGTGGTAGTAGCAGTAGCAGTAGTTGTAGCAGTAGTTGTATCAGTAGTAGTAGTACCAGTAGCAGTAGTAATAGTAGTTAATTATCTGAAATAATTAGCATCTGTACCAAATTTCTTTTTAATCAATTCCTTATTTTTACCTCTGAAACCAAATGTGTCCCAATTGGTTCCCTTATTCCCTATAGAGAGTGTACTAATTCTAACGTAGAGCTACTACTCCCAGACTGTACTTACCTGGTCGAAAGTAGTGTGCTGCGTAGGGAATAGGGTGTGATTTGGGACGGAGCCAGTCAGTGACTGCGGGGTACTACTCCATCATTAGTAATGGATTCTGATGGTCTGCCCTGTTCTATTTCTGGCCCAGCCATAATGTACTCTTAAGACCGTATTATTATGTGGTATAATTGCCAGGGAAATTCAAATTACAAAGTGCACATGGTCCTCCTAAAGTTGGCTTTAAACTTAGCTAATTAATAATAATTAGTAAAAAATTATTGAGCGAAACTTTAACATGAGCAACTTTTCTCCTTTATCAAATTCCCCGAGCTGACAAGGTAAATATCTGTCCTTCTGCCCCTGAACAAGGCAGTTGATATACGCATGAACCTCTGTCGCCAATTGGCTGGAAACCTAGCTTCTGTCACATCTCTAAATGTGTCCCCCTCCCTCCCTCCCTCCCTCCCTCCCTCACTGCCTCACTGCCTCTCCCTCTCTCTCCTCTACTCACAGCCTCTCTCTCCCCTCTCTCCTTTCGCTCTCTCTCCATCTCTCTCTCCTTTTGCTCTCTCCTCCCCCTTCTGAGGCTCTCTAGCTCCCTGTCTCTATCTCCCCCCTCTCTCACACACACTCTCACACACTCTTAGTCCTAGGCCCTCTCTCTTCTCATGTCCATCCACTCTGAATAATTTTAATTTTCCAAAGCAAACAAACTCTCACGCAGATTGTTTAGTCTCGCCTCAGCTCAAATAAATATTACAACTTAAACTATGAAATTGATTGACATTTGGTTGGGCCAAAGGAGTGGAGGGCAGAATAAGTGAGTGAGGGCCCACTCTGATGACTGGTATGTAGAGTAATGCTGGGCCTCTCTGATGACTGGTATGTAGAGTAATGCTGGGCCTCTCTGATGACTGGTATGTAGAGTAATGCTGGGCCTCTCTGATGACTGGTATATAGAGTAATGCTGGGTCTCTCTGATGACTGATGTCTGGTATGTAGAGTAATGCTGGGCCTCTCTGATGACTGATGTCTGGTATGTAGAGTAATGCTGGGTCTCTCTGATGACTGATGTCTGGTATGTAGAGTAATGCTGGGCCTCTCTGATGACTGGTATGTAGAGTAATGCTGGGCCTCTCTGATTGATGTCTGGTATGTAGAGTAATGCTGGGCCTCTCTGATGACTGGTATATAGAGTAATGCTGGGCCTCTCTGATTGATGTCTGGTATGTAGAGTAATGCTGGGCCTCTGATGTCTGGTATGTAGAGTAATGCTGGGTCTCTCTGATGACTGATGTCTGGTATGTAGAGTAATGCTGGGCCACTCTGATGTCTGGTATGTAGAGTAATGCTGGGTCTCTCTGATGTCTGGTATGTAGAGTAATGCTGGGCCTCTGATGTCTGGTATGTAGAGTAATGCTGGTGGTATGTAGAGTAATGCTGCGTCTCTGATGTCTGGTATATAGAGTAATGCTGGGCCTCTCTGATGTCTGGTATGTAGAGTAATGCTGGGCCTCTCTGATGACTGATGTCTGGTATGTAGAGTAATGCTGGGCCTCTCTGATGTCTGGTATGTAGAGTAATGCTGGGCCTCTCTGATGTCTGGTATGTAGAGTAATGCTGGGCCTCTCTGATGTCTGGTATGTAGAGTAATGCTGGGCCTCTCTGATGTCTGGTATGTAGAGTAATGCTGGGCCACTCTGATGTCTGGTATGTAGAGTAATGCTGGGCCTCTGATGACTGGTATGTAGAGTAATGCTGGGTCTCTGATGTCTGGTATATAGAGTAATGCTGGGCCTCTCTGATGTCTGGTATGTAGAGTAATGCTGGGCCTCTCTGATGTCTGGTATGTAGAGTAATGCTGGGCCTCTCTGATGTCTGGTATGTAGAGTAATGCTGGGCCTCTGATGTCTGGTATGAGAGTAATGCTGGGCCTCTCTGATGTCTGGTATGTAGAGTAATGCTGGGCCTCTCTGATGTCTGGTATGTAGAGTAATGCTGGGCCTCTCTGATGTCTGGTATGTAGAGTAATGATGGGCCTCTCTGGTGTCTGGTATGTAGAGTAATGCTGGGCCTCTGATTTCTGGTATGTAGAGTAATGCTGGGCCTCTCTGATGTCTGGTATGTAGAGTAATGCTGGGCCTCTCTGATGTCTGGTATGTAGAGTAATGCTGGGCCACTCTGATGTCTGGTATGTAGAGTAATGCTGGGCCACTCTGATGACTGGTATGTAGAGTAATGCTGGGCCTCTCTGGTGTCTGGTATGTAGAGTAATGCTGGGCCTCTGATGACTGATGTCTGGTATGTAGAGTAATGCTGGGCCTCTCTGATGACTGATGTCTGATGTCTGGTATGTAGAGAGTAATGCTGGGCCACTCTGATGAGAGTAATGCTGATGATGACTGGTCCTACTGGTATGCTGGGCCTCTGATGACTGATTGATGTCTGGTATTGATGTCTGGTATGTAGAGTAATGCTGGGCCCACTCTGACGTCTGGTATGTAGAGTAATGCTGGGCCACTCTGATGACTGATGTCTGGTATATAGAGTAATGCTGGGCCACTCTGATGACTGATGTCTGGTATATAGAGTAATGCTGGGCCTCTCTGACTGATGTCTGGTATGTAGAGTAATGCTGGGCCTCTCTGATGACTGATGTCTGGTATGTAGAGTAATGCTGGGCCTCTCTGATGTCTGGTATGTAGAGTAATGCTGGGCCTCTCTGATGACTGATGTCTGGTATGTAGAGTAATGCTGGGCCTCTCTGATGACTGATGTCTGGTATGTAGAGTAATGCTGGGCCTCTCTGATGACTGATGTCTGGTATATAGAGTAATGCTGGGCCACTCTGATGTCTGGTATGTAGAGTAATGCTGGGCCTCTCTGATGTCTGGTATGTAGAGTAATGCTGGGCCTCTCTGATTGATGTCTGGTATGTAGAGTAATGCTGGGCCTCTCTGA
>NW_027040146.1:19657-32157 GCF_034236695.1 Oncorhynchus nerka
CCTGTATGTAGAGATGTTTGAGTGCTGTGGTACAGGATGGACACTCATCTGATGCTACGTTGTCCCCTTTTCAGTCTTCTGTGTGGAGATTTCTCTCGCTGCTGTCTCCGTACAGGAAGCCCATTGAGTTGTGAGAGGTTTTGGTGGAAAGCAGGACCAGATGTGTGTTCTACAGCTGTCAGACAGAGCTGGCTCCGAATACTGTTTGGAAATCATTTCATATCATTTATCTGTGCTTGATTGAGCTCGCCTGGCACAATTGACCAATAGAACAGTCCCAAAATGACATATCTTCTGTTGCTTACTAACGGATAAATATTCTGGTGAGCGTACTGAAGGAAACTCTGAGTAGGCTATTTGACAGATTCTCTAATAGTATTGGAACCCAGATCTGGCATTTCCTCTCCTCTGGTACAGCCAGCCAGCCAGCCAGTCAGTCAGTCAGTCATTCAGCCAGTCATCCAGCCAGCCAGTCAGTCAGGAAGAGAGCTGCTGTTGAAAGATAAATGTCCTCTCTGTGGTACAGTCAGTCATTCAGCCAGTCAGTCATTCAGCCAGTCATTCAGCCAGCCAGTCAGCCAGTCAGTCAGCCAGTCAGTCAGTCAGCCAGTCAGTCATTCAGCCAGTCATCCAGCCAGCCAGTCAGTCAGGAAGAGAGCTGCTGTTGAAAGATAAATGTCCTCTCTGTGGTACAGTCAGTCATTCAGCCAGTCAGTCATTCAGCCAGTCATCCAGCCAGCCAGCCAGTCAGTCATTCATTCATTCAGTCAGCCAGCCAGCCAGTCAGTCAGTCATCCAGCCAGCCAGAGAGCTGCTGTTGAAAAATAAATGTCCTCTCTGTGGTACAGTCAGTCATTCAGCCAGTCATCCAGCCAGCCAGCCAGCCAGTCAGTCAGTCAGGAAGAGAGCTGCTGTTGAAAGATATATGTCACTAAGTGTCAGAGGCCCTGCTGCTAAACGTCCTCTACTCCACACTGTGCTGTGAACCACATGGGGCAGGAAGATGATGAGCTCACAGTGCTGCTCTTCTCCTCTCTCTTCCTCTCTTACCCTCCTCCCCCAACTCCACCACCTCCCTCTCCCCCTGCTCCTTCTGGTCCTCCTTCACCACCTCACTCCCTTCTGCGCTCTCTCTTACCCTCCTCCCCCAACTCTACCACCTCTCTCTCCCCCTCCTCCTCCTCCTCCTCATCCACCTCCTCCCCTTCCTCCTCATCCACCTCCTCCCCCTCCTCCACCTCTTCCCTCTCCCCTTCCTCCTCATCCACCTCTTCCCTCTCTCCCTCCTCCTCCCCCTCATCCACCTCCTCCCTCTCCCCTTCCTCCTCCTCCACTCCCTCCCTCTCCCCTTCCTCCTCTACTCCCTCCCTCTCCCCTTCCTCCTCCTCCTCTTCCACTCTCTCCCTCTCCCCTTCCTCCTCCTCCTCCTCCTCCCTCTCCCCTTCCTCCTCCACCTCCTCCCTCTCCCCTTCCTCCTCCACCTCCTCCCTCTCCCCTTCCTCCTCCACCTCCTCCCTCCCCCCTCCTCCTCCCCTCCTCCCTCTCCCCTTCCTCCTCCCCTCCTCCTCCTCCCTCCCTCCCTCTCCCCTTCCTCCTCCCTCCACCTCCTCCCCCCTCCTCCTCCTCCCCCTCCCTCTCCCCTTCCCCCCCTCCTCCTCCCCTCCTCCTCCTCCTCCACTCCCTCCCTCTCCCTTCCTCCTCCTCCACTCCCTCCCTCTCCCCTTCCTCCTCCTCCACCTCCTCCCCCTCATCCTCCTCCACTCCCTCCCTCTCCCCTTCTGCCTCCCCCTCATCCTCCTCCACTCCCTCCCTCCCTCTCCCCTTCCTCCACTCCCTCCCTCCCTCTCCCCTTCCTCCTCCTCCACCTCCTCCCTCTCCCCTTCCTCCTCCCTCCTCCTCCCTCTCCCCTTCCTCCTCCCTCTCCCCTCCTCCTCCTCCCCTCCCCTCCTCCTCCCCCCTCCTCCTCCTCCTCCCCACCTCCCCTTCCCCCCCTCCTCCACCTCCTCCTCCCTCCCCTTCCTCCTCCACCTCCTCCCCCTCCCCTTCCTCCTCCTCCTCTTTCTCCTAGGTATTAAGCTCACATTACCCAGCCATCCAGATGGAAATGAGCCACTCAAACTAACGGCTGACTAACGCCTGACCTTTACAGTTCAACATCTTAAAGGTTGAGGTTAAGTGCCCATCAACGCTCTCACAATTAAGTTGACAGTAAAGAGGAAAATATGTAATCCTGCACGTGACACCATCCTCATTGGTGACACTGTGGCTCTGTGTATAGAGGAGACATGAACAGCTCTACTGGCCAATCACCAGAGTGGATTAGAGACCTGGTTATCTAGTACAGACAGGAACAGCTCTACTGGCCAATCGAAAAAGTAGTTAGATGGGCAGCTTGTTTCAGCTGGCCTCATTAGAAACAGTAGTTAGATGGGCAGCTTGTTTCAGCAGGCCTCATTAGAAACAGTAGTTAGATGGGCAGCTTGTTTCAGCAGGCCTCATTAGAAACAGTAGTTAGATGGGCAGCTTGTTTCAGCAGGCCTCATTAGAAACAGTAGTTAGATGGGCAGCTGGTTTCAGCTGGCCTCATTAGAAACAGTAGTTAGATGGGCAGCTTGTTTCAGCAGGCCTCATTAGAAACAGTAGTTAGATGGGCAGCTTGTTTCAGCAGGCCTCAATAGAAACAGTAGTTAGATATGGTTCTGGTTGTTTCAGCAGGCCTCAATAGAAACAGTAGTTAGATGGGCAGCTTGTTTCAGCAGGCCTCATTAGAAACAGTAGTTAGATGGGCAGCTTGTTTCAGCAGGCCTCAATAGAAACAGTAGTTAGATATGGTTCTGGTTGTTTCAGCAGGCCTCAATAGAAACAGTAGTTAAATAAGGTTCTGGTTGTTTCAGCAGGCCTCATTAGAAACAGTAGTTAAATAGGGTTCTGGTTGTTTCAGCAGGCCTCATTAGAAACAGTAGTTAGATATGGTTCTGGTTGTTTCAGCAGGCCTCAATAGAAACAGTAGTTAAATAGGGTTCTGGTTGTTTCAGCAGGCCTCATTAGAAACAGTGGTTAGATGGGCAGCTGGTTTCAGCAGGCCTCAATAGAAACAGTAGTTAGATGGGCAGCTTGTTTCAGCAGGCCTCATTAGAAACAGTAGTTAAATAGGGTTCTGGTTGTTTCAGCAGGCCTCATTAGAAACAGTAGTTAAATAGGGTTCTGGTTGTTTCAGCAGGCCTCATTAGAAACAGTAGTTAAATAGGGTTCTGGTTGTTTCAGCAGGCCTCATTAGAAACAGTAGTTAAATAGGGTTCTGGTTGTTTCAGCAGGCCTCATTAGAAACAGTAGTTAAATAGGGTTCTGGTTGTTTCAGCAGGCCTCATTAGAAACAGTAGTTAAATAGGGTTCTGGTTGTTTCAGCAGGCCTCATTAGAAACAGTTAGTTAAATAGGGTTCTGGTTGTTTCAGCAGGCCTCATTAGAAACAGTAGTTAAATAGGGTTCTGGTTGTTTCAGCAGGCCTCATTAGAAACAGTAGTTAAATAGGGTTCTGGTTGTTTCAGCAGGCCTCATTAGAAACAGTAGTTAAATAGGGTTCTGGTTGTTTCAGCAGGCCTCATTAGAAACAGTAGTTAAATAGGGTTCTGGTTGTTTCAGCAGGCCTCATTAGAAACAGTAGTTAAATAGGGTTCTGGTTGTTTCAGCAGGCCTCATTAGAAACAGTAGTTAAATAGGGTTCTGGTTGTTTCAGCAGGCCTCATTAGAAACAGTAGTTAAATAGGGTTCTGGTTGTTTCAGCAGGCCTCATTAGAAACAGTAGTTAAATAGGGTTCTGGTTGTTTCAGCAGGCCTCATTAGAAACAGTAGTTAAATAGGGTTCTGGTTGTTTCAGCAGGCCTCATTAGAAACAGTAGTTAAATAGGGTTCTGGTTGTTTCAGCAGGCCTCATTAGAAACAGTAGTTAAATAGGGTTCTGGTTGTTTCAGCAGGCCTCATTAGAAACAGTAGTTAAATAGGGTTCTGGTTGTTTCAGCAGGCCTCATTAGAAACAGTAGTTAAATAGGGTTCTGGTTGTTTCAGCAGGCCTCATTAGAAACAGTAGTTAAATAGGGTTCTGGTTGTTTCAGCAGGCCTCATTAGAAACAGTAGTTAAATAGGGTTCTGGTTTGTTTCAGCAGGCCTCATTAGAAACAGTAGTTAAATAGGGTTCTGGTTGTTTCAGCAGGCCTCATTAGAAACAGTAGTTAAATAGGGTTCTGGTTGTTTCAGCAGGCCTCATTAGAAACAGTAGTTAAATAGGGTTCTGGTTGTTTCAGCAGGCCTCATTAGAAACAGTAGTTAAATAGGGTTCTGGTTGTTTCAGCAGGCCTCATTAGAAACAGTAGTTAAATAGGGTTCTGGTTGTTTCAGCAGGCCTCATTAGAAACAGTAGTTAAATGGGGTTCTGGTTTCCTGCGGTGGATTTTATTTGTCCCCTGAAGTTAAAAAAAAATATTTTTTTTTTTTACATAAAATACTGAAAACACCAGCAAATCAGCTCCAAGAGATTTTAATTTAGGACATCTGTTCCCAAGTGTTCCCACGTATACTAGAGTTGTGATTATAAACAAGGTTTGAAATCATTATGTTTCTGACAAATATTATATCTGTTTGGGCTTCTTGCGTTTAATACGCAGTCTTACAAATTAAATGTAATTTATGTTCTGGTCCTCTGACTAACTGCACAAGAAAAACAACATGTTTTTCGGGGGTTTGAACTCTCAACCTTCCGGCTGAATCTAGTTGAGGATCCCCTGGTCTAGACAGAAACAGTCAGGGAAATGATCTATTCAACACCTTCAGAGGAGAAGAGCCACATCCCCTGGTCTAGACAGAAACAGTCAGGGAAATGATCTATTCAACACCTTCAGAGGAGAAGAGCCACAGGCAGTGTGGTTGTATTTCAGCAGGTGTCAATATCTTTATTCAACACCTTCAGAGGAGAAGAACAAATTCACATCCCCTGGAACTCCTGTTCAGGGGCAGAACAACAGATTTGTACCTTGTCAGCTCGGGGGTTTGAACTCGCAACCTTCCGGTTACTAGTCACACGCTCTAACCACTAGGCTGCCCTGCCGCCCCGTGTCAATAATGTAGTGATGTTGGAGAATGTTCTGCTATTTAATGACAGACAGGCTGTAGACGTTAGACACATCCCAAATGACACCCTTATACCCTTAACGTAGTGCCCTCTAGTGCCACACAGCGGTGTGGTCATAATACCCATAAAACCTAGCGGTCAAACAATAGTTTTGTTCACCATTTTATTCATTGATTAAAAAGTCACCTTGTCCTAGAGAGATTTAGGTGGTCATCAACACGTCATGTCAGGGTGAGTCTACATGAAACACAGCCCTATGGGGAAAATTTATGAGGGGGGGAAAAAAACGATTTTGAACCATTTCCCTGTTTGACCGCTAGGTTTTATGGGTATTATGACTCATACTGTGATACTCCTATATGGGCCCTGGTCAAAAATTGTGCATGTTAAAGAAAACAGCAACCAAAAAAATAACGTGACCCTCCTGAGCCACCGTTGGCCCTCCTTGTATTAACCCCCCCGTTGTGTCTCTGTCAGGAAGGCCCAGGAGCAGGATAAGAAGGTGGTGGTAGCTGGATGTGTTCCCCAGGCCCAGCCCAGGATGGACTACCTTAAAGGACTCAGCATCATCGGGGTAAGTCTCCGTCATCTCTCCCTTTGTATGTGTGGTGGAGGGTGTTTTGAGGGCGAAACACGAGATGAATTCACAACATGGCAGTTTACGCAAAGTTCTGTCCTCCACATTAGACTGTAGACCACAGTTGGACTCAATTCTAGTCGATTCGGGAATTGAGTTACATCCCTAATTAGGGAATTGATGATACATTTCCAATTAAACTGACTGGAGTTGAAACGGAATGGATACCTATTCTGCTCGAGACAGCTGACTGAAAGACCTCTATTGCTGGTTGTTGCTGATGCTGCTCTGAGGCCGGTTGTTGTTGTTGTTGTTGCTCTGAGGCCGGTTGTTGTTGTTGCTGCTCTGAGGCCGGTTGTTGTTGCTGCTGCTCTGAGGCCGGTTGTTGTTGTTGTTGCTCTGAGGCCGGTTGTTGTTGTTGTTGTTGCTCTGAGGCCGGTTGTTGTTGTTGCTCTGAGGCCGGTTGTTGTTGTTGTTGCTGCTCTGAGGCCGGTTGTTGTTGTTGTTGCTCTGAGGCCGGTTGTTGTTGCTGCTCTGAGGCCGGTTGTTGTTGCTGCTCTGAGGCCGGTTGTTGTTGCTGCTCTGAGGCCGGTTGTTGTTGCTGCTCTGAGGCCGGTTGTTGTTGCTGCTCTGAGGCCGGTTGTTGTTGCTGCTCTGAGGCCGGTTGTTGTTGCTGCTCTGAGGCCGGTTGTTGTTGCTGCTCTGAGGCCGGTTGTTGTTGCTGCTCTGAGGCCGGTTGTTGCTGCTGCTCTGAGGCCGGTTGTTGTTGCTGCTCTGAGGCCGGTTGTTGTTGCTGCTCTGAGGCCGGTTGTTGTTGCTGCTGAGGCCGCCGTTGTTGTTGCTGCTCTGAGGCCGGTTGTTGTTGCTGCTCTGAGGCCGGTTGTTGTTGCTGCTCTGAGGCCGGTTGTTGTTGCTGCTCTGAGGCCGGTTGTTGTTGCTGCTCTGAGGCCGGTTGTTGTTGTTGTTGCTGCTCTGAGGCCGGTTGTTGTTGTTGTTGTTGTTGCTGCTCTGAGGCCGGTTGTTTGTTGTTGTTGCTCTGAGGCCGGTTGTTGTTGTTGTTGCTCTGAGGCCGGTTGTTGTTGTTGTTGCTCTGAGGCCGGTTGTTGTTGTTGCTGCTGCTCTGAGGCCGGTTGTTGTTGTTGCTCTGAGGCCGGTTGTTGTTGTTGCTCTGAGGCCGGTTGTTGTTGTTGCTCTGAGGCCGGTTGTTGTTGTTGTTGTTGCTCTGAGGCCGTTGTTGTTGTTGTTGTTGTTGCTCTGAGGCCGGTTGTTGTTGTTGCTGTTGCTCTGAGGCCGGTTGTTGTTGTTGCTGTTGCTCTGAGGCCGGTTGTTGTTGTTGCTGCTCTGAGGCCGTTTGTTGTTGTTGCTGCTCTGAGGCCGTTTGTTGTTGTTGTTGCTCTGAGCCGGTTGTTGTTGTTGTTGCTCTGAGGCCGGTTGTTGTTGTTGTTGCTCTGAGGCCGGTTGTTGTTGTTGCTCTGAGGCCGGTTGTTGTTGTTGTTGCTCTGAGGCCGGTTGTTGAATGTCCTTTAATCTACTGCGTCTACTCCAGTATTTACTCTGCCAACCGTGTTTTCTACTATGAGGGATTTCTAAACATGACCTATAACACAGTTTAATATTTGAGGATGTGAGGTGTGACTGTTTCTGTGTTCCCCAAGAGGCTTTCTCATATTGATACTGGTTGGACTACAGTCAGTCAGGCACGCAGCCAAACAACAAGGTCTGTTGACTAATAATAAGTGACTGAGATGGGACAGGTGCTGGATGGCCGTTAACTAGACCACGCCTTCTTTCAGTTACACCAGTCCTCTTATGCAAATGTTCCAGGGTGGTTTTGCATATTCTAGAACTCCGCCAAACGACGTTGACATTCCGGAGGTTCTAGAACCTGTCAAGGATAACTAAAAGAGTGCTTCCCAAATCACACCCTATTTCCCTATGCAGTGCATGACTTTAGTCCAGGACCCATATGGGCTCTGGTCTAAAGTAGTGCACTATATAAGGAGTAGAGTGCCGTTTAGGGGGACACACTAAAGCTACATGGAGAATAGAAGACTCAATCTGTGAAGCGATCTGCAATCTACACACATTGAAAGTCCTACATGAATTCACCATCTGTTTTCTCTAAGCCTGGGGGTTGACATGAATGGGATTGTCTATGGAATTTAAATGCATTATTCATGAAATAGTAGGTTTAACATAAGATGGGACATTGATGTTTATTAAGGGGACATGCAGCCAGGCACAATATTGAATTTAGAAGTGACCTTAGTGATAATATCCATGTATTGATTTCATATGAAACAATCGTACAAGCAGGTTGACTCCATGTTCTGTATTTTACATAAGAGTTGATGATTCTGAGAATCCAGAGAGGAGCCCCTTCTTTAAAATGGACATCTTGATGTAAAACGTTGCTCTTTTGAAAGACTGGATGATGTTTGAAATGGTTGTATTGTTGGCGTTGGTCTCTGGGGGAATATTTCATGTGATTTTTCGATGTTTGTTTTTCACGACTCTATTGTTTATCTGATGCAATTTCACTGAAGCTCTTTTAATACAATGAGAAAACGAGGCTGACGTGTGTCATATTTACCCACAACAACCCTCTCTGAGTGGATTCAGTTCAGTGTTATACAACTGCAGTTAACAAGCATGAGATGGTCAGATAGACAGGCGAGGCTGTTTCCTGCCTTTCCCTGCTACAGAACTGCCAACGGTTCTACTTGAATGGGCCTATGCTACGCTCTGCTTCTCCCTGCCGCTGCCTAGGCCCCATAATGCAACACTCGGAAACAGTTGTACTTAGTCTTCTATCTCATGAAACGATTTGATCCCCATCGGTATGGACCGGCCGTCTCTCAACCGTTGGTCCTGATGACATCACCTCAGAAAACCACCAGGAGTTGGAGACTCCCTGAAGTACTTTCCTCATAGTCTTTCTACCTGCTGACAGCAGAAATGGATCCTAGTGCCTCCCTCCCACCCTCCCTCGCTCTCTCTCTTTTTCTCGCTCTCTCTCTTTTTCTCGCTCTCTCTCTTTTTCTCGCTCTCTCTTTTTCTCGCTCTCTCTTTTTCTCTCTCTCTCTTTTTCTCTCTCTCTCTTTTTCTCATTCCTTTTTCTCCTCTCTGTCTCTCTCTCTCTCTCTCTTCTCTCTCTCTCTCTCTCTCTCTCTCTCTCTCTCTCTCTCTCCTCTCTCTCTCTCTCTCTCTCTCTCTCTCTCTCTCTCTCTCTCTCTCTCTCTCTCTCTCTCTCTCTCTCTCTCTCTCCATTCCTTCCTTCCCTCTCTGTCTCTCTCTGTCTCTGTCTCTCTCTGTCTCTGTCTCTCTCTGTCTCTCTCTCTCTGTCTCTCTGTTTTTCTCTTTTTCTCTCTCTCTCTCCCTTCCTTCCCCCTCTCTCTCTCTCTCTCTCTCTCTCTTTTCGGTTTATCCACCCAGGTGTGCTTTACTACTGAGAGAAATGAAAGATAAATGTCATATCAGCAGAGCCAGCGATCACTGAGCGACGGGGCAGCGAGAGAGGAGAGCAGCCTCTTCTAAAGAAACTCTGGCTCAGCGGGCCTCCTCTCCTCTCCTCTCCCCTCCCCTCCCTCCCCTCCTCTCCTCTCCTCTCCTCTCCCTCTCCTCTCCCTCCTCTCCTCCCCTCCTCCTCCCCTCTCCTCTCCCTCCTCCCTCTCCTCTCCCTCTCCCCTCCTCTCCTCTCCCCTCCTCTCCTCTCCTCTCCTCTCCTCTCCCCTCCCCTCCCCTATTGATCATAGCGAACGGCGGGGCGGCAAGGCGGCAGGGGATGAGAGACGTAGTGAGCGGGGTTAGTGTTATGGGGGGATGAGAGGAGTTAGCCTTAGTGCTAGCTGTTTGTCTTTATGAGGGATGAGAGACAGTGAGAGGGGTTAGCCTTAGTGCTAGCTGTTTGTCTTTATGAGGGATGAGAGACAGTGAGAGGGGTTAGCCTTAGTGCTAGTTGTTCGTCTTTATGCGGGATGAGAGACAGTGAGAGGAGTTAGCCTTAGTGCTAGTTGTTCGTCTTTATGGGGGATGAGAGACAGTGAGAGGGGTTAGCCTTAGTGCTAGTTGTTCGTCTTTATGGGGGATGAGAGACAGTGAGAGGGGTTAGCCTTAGTGCTAGTTGTTCGTCTTTATGGGGGATGAGAGACAGTGAGAGGGGTTAGCCTTAGTGCTAGTTGTTCGTCTTTATGGGGGATGAGAGACAGTGAGAGGGGTTAGCCTTAGTGCTAGTTGTTCATCTTTATGCCAAACAGTTGAATCACCTCTCCCTCGCTTATTGTTTCCACGCAGCTCCACTGAGAGTAATACTCTGGTCTCTGTCACTGAGAGTAATACTGTGGTCTCTGTCACTGAGAGTAATACTCTGGTCTCTGTCACTGAGAGTAATACTGTGGTCTCTGTCACTGAGAGTAATGCTGTGGTCTCTGTCACTGAGAGTAATGCTGTGGTCTCTTTGTCACTGAGAGTAATGCTGTGGTCTCTGTCACTGAGATTAATACTGTGGTCTCTATGTCAGAGTAATGCTGTGGTCTCTGTCACAGAGTAATGCTGTGGTCTCTATGTCACTGAGAGTAATGCTGTGGTCTCTGTCACTGAGAGTAATGCTGTGGTCTCTGTCACTGAGAGTAATGCTGTGGTCTCTGTCACTGAGAGTAATGCTGTGGTCTCTGTCACTGAGAGTAATGCTGTGGTCTCTGTCACTGAGAGTAATGCTGTGGTCTCTGTCACTGAGAGTAATGCTGTGGTCTCTGTCACTGAGTAATGCTGTGGTCTCTGTCACAGAGTAATGCTGTGGTCACTGAGAGTAATGCTGTGGTCTCTGTCACTGAGAGTAATGCTGTGGTCTCTGTCACTGAGAGTAATGCTGTGGTCTCTGTCACTGAGAGTAATGATGTTGTCTCTGTCACTGAGAGTAATGATGTTGTCTCTGTCACTGAGAGTAATGCTGTGGTCTCTGTCATTGAGAGTAATGCTGTGTCTCTGTCACTGAGAGTAATGCTGTGGTCACTGAGAGTAATGCTGTGGTCTCTGTCACAGAGTAATGCTGTGGTCTCTGTCATTGAGAGTAATGCTGTGGTCACTGAGAGTAATGCTGTGGTCTCTGTCACAGAGTAATGCTGTGGTCTCTGTCACTGAGAGTAATGCTGTGGTCTCTGTCACTGAGAGTAATGCTGTGGTCTCTCTGTCGCTGAGAGTAATGCGGTGGTCTCTGTCACTTAGAGTAAAGCTGTGGTCTCTGTCACTGAGGGTAATGCTGTCATCTCTGTCACTGAGAGTAATGATGTCGTCTCTGTCACAGAGTAATGCTGTGGTCTCTGTATCACTGAGAGTAATGCTGTTGTCTCTGCGTCACTGAGAGTAATGCTGTGGTATCTGTGTCACAGAGTAATGCTGTGGTCTCTGTGTCACTGAGAGTAATGCTGTGGTATCTGTGTCACAGAGTAATGCTGTGGTCTCTGTGTCACTGAGAGTAATGCCGTGGTCTCTGTCACCGAGGGTAATGCTGTCGTCTCTGTCACTGAGAGTAATGCTCGTGTCTCTGTGCCACTGAGAGTAATGCTGTTGTCTCTGTGTCACTGAGAGTAATGCTGTGGTCTCTGTCACTGAGAGTAATGCTGTCATCTCTGTCACTGAGAGTAATGCTGTGGTCTCTGTCACTGAGAGTAATGCTGTGGTCTCTGTGTCACTGAGAGTAATGCTGTCGTCTTTGTGTCCTTTGGCCAGTATAGCAGTACAGAATGTTTTCCAAGTGGAGCGCCTGAAAGGGTAGCAGTGCATCCAACACACACACGCGCATGCACACGCACACACACACACACACACACACACACACACACACACGCACACACAGCGAGAAACAAACTCTGCTAGTCTCAGCCCCCTCTGCCTCTCTCCCACTGCTCAGAGTGGACACAGATTGCTGTCCCATTAGGAGCAAATTGATTTCCATTTCCGTGCTTATCATGCATATAACTGCTGCGAGACGGGAGATGTGTCCCAAATGCCACTCTGTTCCCTATTGTTCTTAGGTCTGTTTGTGTTCTATAAAGGGAATAGAGTGCCGTTTGGGATGGGAAGGGGGGCTTGTTTGTCCCATCCATCCTCCAGGCGGTACCCTCTGCCCCGTTGCACTCTGCCCAGGGACGGGGAGGGGGTAATGGGGCTCCAGGCCCATCGAGGCCTGGGGGTGGGCCCTGGGACGGGAGCGGAGGCCTGCTAGCCTCAACTATTTAACTGAGGGTTGCAGCAGGGCCCAATTGATACACATTTCCTTTTAATAGATCCGATTTTTACAATCCTCTGGTTCCCCAGGCAGAAATAACACAGAGGAGAAGGGGGAACTGCGGGAGAGAGGAGGGAAAAATGGAGAGAGATTGGCTCATGCAGAAATAACACAACAGAGAGGAGAGGAGAGGGAGGAACGGAGGGTGGAAACGGAGCAAGAAATTGGGCTGCGTAAAATCTTCTCTGTCTTTCGGGGCATCGTCCTCAGTCCAGACCCCTGGTCCTTTCTGTTAATCAATGGAAGATTGAATCACCACGGAGCTGCGATTTGATTGTTGTTGGATGTAGTTTTATCTCTGTGTCTCACTGTGTTTATGGTTTACTGTTTCAGAGGCAGTGTTGTTTTATTTACGCTCTTGTTTTTTCTTGTGATTTGGGGTTTCCTGCAGTTATGAGTTTAGGAATGAAATGTAAAACAGCGTCAGGCCAACGCCAACAGAGTCTAAATGAGTTGTGTGCGTAGAATGAGAAGATGGGTTTATCTTGCAGTTATTCAAATGGAGATGTTTCA
>NW_027040146.1:37157-134657 GCF_034236695.1 Oncorhynchus nerka
GGAGAAGGTACAGCTGCATTGTCTCTATGATATGTTTTAGGGCCTTGAGCGTGGCTGAGGTGCATCCATAGCGGAGAAGGTACAGCTGCATTGTCTCTATGATATGTTTTAGGGCCTTGAGCGTGGCTGAGGTGCATCCATAGTGGAGAAGGTACAGCTGCATTGTCTCTATGATATGTTTTAGGGCCTTGAGCGTGGCTGAGGTGCATCCATAGCGGAGGAGGTACAGCTGCATTGTCTCTATGATATGTTTTAGGGCCTTGAGCGTGGCTGAGGTGCATCCATAGCGGAGAAGGTACAGCTGCATTGTCTCTATGATATGTTTTAGGGCCTTGAGCGTGGCTGAGGTGCATCCATAGCGGAGAAGGTACAGCTGCATTGTCTCTATGATATGTTTTAGGGCCTTGAGCGTGGCTGAGGTGCATCCATAGCGGAGAAGGTACAGCTGCATTGTCTCTATGATATGTTTTAGGGCCTTGAGCGTGGCTGAGGTGCATCCATAGCGGAGAAGGTACAGCTGCATTGTCTCTATGATATGTTTTAGGGCCTTGAGCGTGGCTGAGGTGCATCCATAGCGGAGGAGGTACAGCTGCATTGTCTCTATGATATGTTTTAGGGCCTTGAGCGTGGCTGAGGTGCATCCATAGCGGAGGAGGTACAGTGGGATTCAGAATGGTTGATGATTTGTTTGTTAACTTGGCTTTTGAAGACCTTAGAAAGGGCAGGATGGATATACAGTAGGTCTGTAACAGTTTGGGTCTAGAGTGTCTCCCCCTTTGAAGACATTAGAAAGGGCAGGATGGATATACAGTAGGTCTGTAACAGTTTGGGTCTAGAGTGTCTCCCCTTTGAAGACCTTAGAAAGGGCAGGATGGATATACAGTAGGTCTGTAACAGTTTGGGTCTAGAGTGTCTCCCCCTTTGAAGACATTAGAAAGGGCAGGATGGATATACAGTAGGTCTGTAACAGTTTGGGTCTAGAGTGTCTCCCCCTTTGAAGACCTTAGAAAGGGCAGGATGGATATACAGTAGGTCTGTAACAGTTTGGGTCTAGAGTGTCTCCCCCTTTGAAGACATTAGAAAGGGCAGGATGGATATACAGTAGGTCTGTAACAGTTTGGGTCTAGAGTGTCTCCCCTTTGAAGACCTTAGAAAGGGCAGGATGGATATACAGTAGGTCTGTAACAGTTTGGGTCTAGAGTGTCTCCCCCTTTGAAGACATTAGAAAGGGCAGGATGGATATACAGTAGGTCTGTAACAGTTTGGGTCTGGAGTGTCTCCCCCTTTGAAGACCTTAGAAAGGGCAGGATGGATATACAGTAGGTCTGAAACAGTTTGGGTCTAGAGTGTCTCCCCCTTTGAAGACCTTAGAAAGGGCAGGATGGATATACAGTAGGTCTGTAACAGTTTGGGTCTGGAGTGTCTCCCCCTTTGAAGACCTTAGAAAGGGCAGGATGGATATACAGTAGGTCTGTAACAGTTTGGGTCTGGAGTGTCTCCCCCTTTGAAGACCTTAGAAAGGGCAGGATGGATATACAGTAGGTCTGTAACAGTTTGGGTCTGGAGTGTCTCCCCCTTTGAAGACATTAGAAAGGGCAGGATGGATATACAGTAGGTCTGTAACAGTTTGGGTCTAGAGTGTCTCCCCCTTTGAAGACCTTAGAAAGGGCAGGATGGATATACAGTAGGTCTGTAACAGTTTGGGTCTGGAGTGTCTCCCCCTTTGAAGACCTTAGAAAGGGCAGGATGGATATACAGTAGGTCTGTAACAGTTTGGGTCTAGAGTGTCTCCCCCTTTGAAGACATTAGAAAGGGCAGGATGGATATACAGTAGGTCTGTAACAGTTTGGGTCTAGAGTGTCTCCCCTTTGAAGACCTTAGAAAGGGCAGGATGGATATACAGTAGGTCTGTAACAGTTTGGGTCTAGAGTGTCTCCCCTTTGAAGACATTAGAAAGGGCAGGATGGATATACAGTAGGTCTGTAACAGTTTGGGTCTAGAGTGTCTCCCCTTTGAAGACATTAGAAAGGGCAGGATGGATATACAGTAGGTCTGTAACAGTTTGGGTCTGGAGTGTCTCCCCTTTGAAGACCTTAGAAAGGGCAGGATGGATATACAGTAGGTCTGTAACAGTTTGGGTCTAGAGTGTCTCCCCCTTTGAAGACATTAGAAAGGGCAGGATGGATATACAGTAGGTCTGTAACAGTTTGGGTCTAGAGTGTCTCCCCCTTTGAAGACCTTAGAAAGGGCAGGATGGATATACAGTAGGTCTGTAACAGTTTGGGTCTAGGTGTCTCCCCCTTTGAAGACCTTAGAAAGGGCAGGATGGATATACAGTAGGTCTGTAACAGTTTGGGTCTAGAGTGTCTCCCCTTTGAAGACATTAGAAAGGGCAGGATGGATATACAGTAGGTCTGTAACAGTTTGGGTCTAGAGTGTCTCCCCCTTTGAAGACCTTAGAAAGGGCAGGATGGATATACAGTAGGTCTGTAACAGTTTGGGTCTAGAGTGTCTCCCCTTTGAAGACATTAGAAAGGGCAGGATGGATATACAGTAGGTCTGTAACAGTTTGGGTCTGGAGTGTCTCCCCCTTTGAAGACCTTAGAAAGGGCAGGATGGATATACAGTAGGTCTGTAACAGTTTGGGTCTAGAGTGTCTCCCCCTTGAAGACCTTAGAAAGGGCAGGATGGATATACAGTAGGTCTGTAACAGTTTGGGTCTGGAGTGTCTCCCCCTTTGAAGACCTTAGAAAGGGCAGGATGGATATACAGTAGGTCTGTAACAGTTTGGGTCTGGAGTGTCTCCCCCTTTGAAGACCTTAGAAAGGGCAGGATGGATATACAGTAGGTCTGTAACAGTTTGGGTCTAGAGTGTCTCCCCTTTGAAGACATTAGAAAGGGCAGGATGGATATACAGTAGGTCTGTAACAGTTTGGGTCTAGAGTGTCTCCCCCTTTGAAGACCTTAGAAAGGGCAGGATGGATATACAGTAGGTCTGTAACAGTTTGGGTCTAGGAGTGTCTCCCTTTGAAGACATTAGAAAGGGCAGGATGGATATACAGTAGGTCTGTAACAGTTTGGGTCTAGAGTGTCTCCCCCTTTGAAGACATTAGAAAGGGCAGGATGGATATACAGTAGGTCTGTAACAGTTTGGGTCTAGAGTGTCTCCCCCTTTGAAGACCTTAGAAAGGGCAGGATGGATATACAGTAGGTCTGTAACAGTTTGGGTCTAGAGTGTCTCCCCTTTGAAGACATTAGAAAGGGCAGGATGGATATACAGTAGGTCTGTAACAGTTTGGGTCTAGAGTGTCTCCCCCTTTGAAGACATTAGAAAGGGCAGGATGGATATACAGTAGGTCTGTAACAGTTTGGGTCTAGGTGTCTCCCCCTTTGAAGACCTTAGAAAGGGCAGGATGGATATACAGTAGGTCTGTAACAGTTTGGGTCTAGAGTGTCTCCCCTTTGAAGACATTAGAAAGGGCAGGATGGATATACAGTAGGTCTGTAACAGTTTGGGTCTAGAGTGTCTCCCCCTTTGAAGACATTAGAAAGGGCAGGATGGATATACAGTAGGTCTGTAACAGTTTGGGTCTAGAGTGTCTCCCCCTTTGAAGACATTAGGGGCAGGATGGATATACAGTAGGTCTGTAACAGTTTGGGTCTAGAGTGTCTCCCCCTTTGAAGACATTAGAAAGGGCAGGATGGATATACAGTAGGTCTGTAACAGTTTGGGTCTAGAGTGTCTCCCCCTTTGAAGACCTTAGAAAGGGCAGGATGGATATACAGTAGGTCTGTAACAGTTTGGGTCTAGAGTGTCTCCCCCTTTGAAGACATTAGAAAGGGCAGGATGGATATACAGTAGGTCTGTAACAGTTTGGGTCTAGAGTGTTCCCCCTTTGAAGACATTAGAAAGGGCAGGATGGATATACAGTAGGTCTGTAACAGTTTGGGTCTAGAGTGTCTCCCCCTTTGAAGACATTAGAAAGGGCAGGATGGATATACAGTAGGTCTGTAACAGTTTGGGTCTAGAGTGTCTCCCCCTTTGAAGACATTAGAAAGGGCAGGATGGATATACAGTAGGTCTGTAACAGTTTGGGTCTGGAGTGTCTCCCTTTGAAGACATTAGAAAGGGCAGGATGGATATACAGTAGGTCTGTAACAGTTTGGGTCTAGAGTGTCTCCCCCGTTTGAAGACATTAGAAAGGGCAGGATGGATATACAGTAGGTCTGTAACAGTTTGGGTCTAGAGTGTCTCCCCCTTTGAAGACATTAGAAAGGGCAGGATGGATATACAGTAGGTCTGTAACAGTTTGGGTCTAGAGTGTCTCCCCTTGAAGACATTAGAAAGGGCAGGATGGATATACAGTAGGTCTGTAACAGTTTGGGTCTAGAGTGTCTCCCCCTTTGAAGACATTAGAAAGGGCAGGATGGATATACAGTAGGTCTGTAACAGTTTGGGTCTAGAGTGTCTCCCCCTTTGAAGACCTTAGAAAGGGCAGGATGGATATACAGTAGGTCTGTAACAGTTTGGGTCTAGAGGTCTCCCCCTTTGAAGACATTAGAAAGGGCAGGATGGATATACAGTAGGTCTGTAACAGTTTGGGTCTAGAGTGTCTCCCCCTTTGAAGACATTAGAAAGGGCAGGATGGATATACAGGAGGTCTGTAACAGTTTGGGTCTAGAGTGTCTCCCCTTTGAAGACCTTAGAAAGGGCAGGATGGATATACAGTAGGTCTGTAACAGTTTGGGTCTAGAGTGTCTCCCCCTTTGAAGACCTTAGAAAGGGCAGGATGGATATACAGTAGGTCTGTAACAGTTTGGGTCTAGAGTGTCTCCCCCTTTGAAGACATTAGAAAGGGCAGGATGGATATACAGTAGGTCTGTAACAGTTTGGGTCTAGAGTGTCCCCCTTTGAAGACATTAGAAAGGGCAGGATGGATATACAGTAGGTCTGTAACAGTTTGGGTCTAGAGTGTCTCCCCTTTGAAGACATTAGAAAGGGCAGGATGGATATACAGTAGGTCTGTAACAGTTTGGGAAAGGGCATCTATAGAGTGTCTCCCCCCTTTGAAGACATTAGAAAGGGCCCTCATGGATATACAGTAGGTCTGTAACAGTTTGGGTCTATATACCAGTGTCTCCCTTTAGGTCTAAGACATTAGAAAGGGCAGGATGGATATACAGTAGGTCTGTAACAGTTATGGGTCTAGAGTGTCTCCCTTTGAAGACCTTAGAAAGGGCAGGATGGATATACAGTAGGTCTGTAACAGTTTGGGTCTAGAGTGTCCCCTCATTTGAAGACATTAGAAAGGGCCCCAGTAGGTCTGTAACAGTTTGGGTCTAGAGTGTCTCCCTTTAAGACATTAGAAAGGGCAGGATGGATATACAGTAGGTCTGTAACAGTTTGGGTCTAGAGTGTCTCCCTTTGAAGACATTAGAAAGGGCAGGATGGATATACAGTAGGTCTGTAACAGTTTGGGTCAGAGTGTCTCCCCTTGAAGACATTAGAAAGGGCAGGATGGATATACAGTAGGTCTGTACCAGTTTGGGTCTAGAGTGTCTCCCAAGACATTAGAAAGGGCAGGATGGATATACAGTAGGTCTGTAACAGTTTGGGTCTAGAGTGTCTCCCCTTTGAAGACATTAGAAAGGGCAGGATGGATATACAGTCTGTAACAGTTTGGGTCTAGAGTGTCCCCTTTGAAGACATTAGAAAGGGCAGGATGGATATACATAGGTCTGTAACATACCAGAGTGTCCCCTTTGATCATTAGAAAGGGCAGATGGATATACATCTGTAACATTTGGGTCTAGACCCCCATTGAAGACATTAGAAAGGGCAGGATGGATATATCTATCTGTACAGTTTGGGTCTAGACCCCTCATCTATGAAGACCCCTTAGATCTACAGTAGGTCTGTAACAGTTTGGGTCTAGAGTGTCCCCTTTGAAGACATTAGAAAGGGCAGGATGGATATACAGTAGGTCTGTAACAGTTTGGGTCTAGAGTGTCTCCCTCATCTAGACATTAGAAAGGGCAGGATGGATCTACAGTACAGTTTGGGTCAGACCCCCTTTGAAGACAGAAAGGGCAGGATGGATATACAGTAGGTCTGTAACAGTTTGGGTCTAGAGTACTCCCCTTTGAAGACCCCTCATGGATATACAGTAGGTCTGACCCCTCATCTCCCTTTGAAGACATAGAAAGGGCAGGATGGATATACAGTAGGTCTGTAACATTTGGGTCTAGAGTGTCATCCCAGACCTTCATCTATGGACATACAGACCCCTGTAACATCTAGACATACCAGACCCCTCAGGATCTATACATACTGTAACAGACCCCTCATCTAGAAAGGGCAGGATGGATATACAGACCCTCATCTAGTGTCTCCCAGACCCTCATCTATACATACCTGAACCCTTTGGGTCATCTATCATACCAGACCCCTCATCTAGGGGATACCAGACCCTCATCTAGACATACCAGACCCCTCATCTATACATACCAGACCCCTATCTAGACATACCAGACCCTCAGCTCTAGACAGACATCAGCCTCATCTATCATAAGGAGACCCCTCATCTAGACATACCAGACCCCTCATCTAGACATACCAGACCCCTCATCTAGACATACCAGACTCATATGTTGGCCAGACCTCATCTAGATGTTGGCATACCAGACCCCTCATCTATACCAGACCCCTCATCTCGTTATACCAGACCCCTCATCTATACATACCAGACCCTCATATCCCGGTGTACCGGTGTACCAGACCCCTCATCTATACATACCAGACCCCTCATCTAGACATACATACCAGGGCCCCTCATCTAGGCATACCAGACCCCTCATCTAGACATACCAGACCCCTCATCTAGACATACCAGACCCCTCATCTAGACATACCAGACCCCTCATCCCGGAGGTAGACATACCAGACCCCTCATCTATTACATACCAGACCCCTCATCTAGACATACCAGACCCCTCATATCTCCATACCAGACCCCTCATCTATCCCGGGCGCATACCAGACCCCTCATCTATACCCGGCGTTATACCAGATTGATAGAGGGCCCGGTGTTAGACCCCTCATCTAGACATACCAGACCCCTCATCTAGACATACCAGACCCCTCATCTATGGGTGCAGTACCAGACCCCTCAACAGAGAGGGAACATACCAGACCCCTCATCTGTTATTATCATGCATCTATACATACTGACCCCTCATCTAGACATACCAGACCCCTCATCTAGACATACCAGACCCTCATCTATACATACCAGACCCCTCATCTAGACATACCAGACCCCTCATCTAGACATACCAGACCCTCATCTATACATACCAGACCCCTCATCTAGACATACCAGACCCCTCATCTAGACATACCAGACCCCTCATCTATACATACCAGACCCCTCATCTATACATACCAGACCCCTCATCTATACATACCAGACCCTCATCTATACATACCAGACCCCTCATCTAGACATACCAGACCCTCATCTAGACATACCAGACCCCTCATCTATACATACCAGACCCCTCATCTATACATACCAGACCCCTCATCTATACATACCAGACCCCTCATCTAGACATACCAGACCCCTCATCTATACATACCAGACCCCTCATCTATACATACCAGACCTCTCATCTAGACATACCAGACCCCTCATCTATACATACCAGACCCCTCATCTAGACATACCAGACCCCTCATCTAGACATACCAGACCCTCATCTAGACATACCAGACCCCTCATCTACATACCAGACCCTCATCTAGACATACCAGACCCCTCATCTAGACATACCAGACCCTCATCTAGACATACCAGACCCCTCATCTATACATACCAGACCCCTCATCTAGACATACCAGACCCCTCATCTAGACATACCAGACCCCTCATCTAGACATACCAGACCCCTCATCTAGACATACCAGACCCCTCATCTATACATACCAGACCCTCATCTAGACATACCAGACCCTCATCTAGACATACCAGACCCCTCATCTATACATACCAGACCCCTCATCTACATACCAGACCCCTCATCTACATACCAGACCCCTCATCTATACATACCAGACCCCTCATCTATCTACATACCAGACCCCTCATCTATACATACCAGACCCCTCATCTAGACATACCAGACCCTCATCTAGACATACCAGACCCCTCATCTATACATACCAGACCCTCATCTATACATACCAGACCCCTCATCTAGACATACCAGACCCCTCATCTAGACATACCAGACCCCTCATCTATACATACCAGACCCCTCATCTAGACATACCAGACCCCTCATCTAGACATACCAGACCCCTCATCTATACATACCAGACCCCTCATCTAGACATACCAGACCCCTCATCTAGACATACCAGACCCCTCATCTATCTACCAGACCCCTCATCTACATACCAGACCCCTCATCTAGACATACCAGACCCCTCATCTAGTCATACCAGACCCCTCATCTAGACATACCAGACCCCTCATCTAGACATACCAGACCCCTCATCTAGACATACCAGACCCTCATCTAGACATACCAGACCCCTCATCTAGACATACCAGACCCCTCATCTAGACATACCAGACCCCTCATCTAGACATACCAGACCCCTCATCTAGACATACAGACCCCTCATCTAGACATACCAGACCCCTCATCTATACATACCAGACCCCTCATCTAGACATACCAGACCCCTCATCTAGACATACCAGACCCCTCATCTAGACATACCAGACCCCTCATCTAGACATACCAGACCCTCATCTAGACATACCAGACCCCTCATCTAGACATACCAGACCCTCATCTATCTCCCTCATCTAGACATACCAGACCCCTCATCTAGACATACCAGACCCCTCATCTAGACATACCAGACCCCTCATCTAGACATACCAGACCCTCATCTAGACCCCTCATCTCTACATACCAGACCCCTCATCTAGACATACCAGACCCCTCATCTAGACATACCAGACCCTCATCTAGACATACCAGACCCCTCATCTAGACATACCAGACCCCTCATCTAGACATACCAGACCCCTCATCTAGACACATACCAGACCCCTCATCTAGACATACCAGACCCCTCATCTAGACATACCAGACCCCTCATCTAGACATACCAGACCCCTCATCTATACATACCAGACCCTCATCTAGACATACCAGACCCCTCATCTAGACATACCAGACCCCTCATCTAGACATACCAGACCCTCATCTAGACATCATCTACATACCAGACCCCCATCATACATAGACTACATACCAGACCCCTCATCTACATACCAGACCCCTCATCTAGACATACCAGACCCCTCATCTAGACATACCAGACCCCTCATCTAGACATACCAGACCCCTCATCTAGACATACCAGACCCCTCATCTAGACATACCAGACCCCTCATCTATACATACCAGACCCTCATCTAGACATACCAGACCCTCATCTAGACATACCAGACCCCTCATCTATACATACCAGACCCTCATCTACATACCAGACCCCTCATCTAGACATACCAGACCCCTCATCTATACATACCAGACCCCTCATCTATACATACCAGACCCCTCATCTAGACATACCAGACCCCTCATATCTACATACCAGACCCCTCATCTAGACATACCAGACCCCTCATCTAGACATACCAGACCCCTCATATCTACTGGACCCCTCATCTAGACATACTAGACCCCTCATCTAGACATAGAGACCCCTCATCTATATACCAGACCCCTCATCTAGACATACCAGACCCCTCATCTAGACATACCAGACCCTCATCTAGACATACCAGACCCTCATCTAGGTTACCAGACCCCTCATCTTATACATACCAGACCCCTCATCTAGACATACCAGACCCTCATCTAGACATACCAGACCCCTCATCTAGACATACCAGACCCCTCATCTAGACATTCCAGACCCCTCATCTATACATACCAGACCCCTCATCTATACATACCAGACCCCTCATCTAGACATACCAGACCCCTCATCTAGACATACCAGACCCCTCATCTAGACATACCAGACCCCTCATCTAGACATACCCCTATCTGAGACATACCAGACCCCTCATCTAGACATTGACCAGACCCTCATCTAGACATACCAGACCCCTCATCTAGACCCCTCATCTAGACATACCAGACCCCTCATCTAGACATACCAGACCCTCATCTATACTATATCTATACATACCAGACCCCTCATCTAGACATACCAGACCCCTCATCTAGACATACCAGACCCTCATCTATACATACCAGAATCTAGACATACAGACCCCTAATCTACATACCAGACCCTCATCTAGACATACCAGACCCTCATCTAGACATACCAGACCCCTCATCTATACATACCAGACCCCTCATCTAGAACATACCAGACCCCTCATATCTACTACCAGACCCCTCATATTGATACAGGGACCAGACCCCTCATCTAGGTTCATACCAGACCCCTCATCTAGACATATATCTATACATACCAGACCCCTCATCTATACATACCAGACCCCTCATCTATACATACCAGACCCCTCATCTAGACATACCAGACCCCTCATCTTGATAAGACCCCTCAGAAATACCAGACCCCCCAGGTTCTGTAAGACCCCTCATTATATTGAGACCCCTCATCTAGACATACCAGACCCCTGATCTAGGACATACCAGACCCTCATCTATTTCATACCAGACCCCTCATCTATACATACCAGAAATGGACATCCAGACCCTGTCTATGACATACCAGACCCCTCATCTATACATAAGACCCCTCATCTATACTGTAATGTCTGACCCTCATCTAGACATACCAGACCCCTCATCTACATACCTCCCTCATCTAGACATTCTATTGTATCTACCAACACAGTATCATCATATCTGTCATATATTGACCCTCATCTAGACATTCTACTGTATATTCTAAGGTATCAGTGGCTCCCCGGTTCTGTACAGGGCTCTTGTTATATCCCTGATAAAGGGAAAGAGGAAGGGGAACAATGTTCTTAACATCCACGACTTGTTATGAACCAGTGAAATAAGAATGAAATGATCTTACCTTATCTGGGGAGTTGATGTCTTGTCTCCCAGTTATTGATCATGTAGATGGGTTGTCAAGTGATTTAGCTATGGTGTCTTGTTATATTGATAAGGAGGCAGGAGGAGCTGGCAACAGTTCTGTAATTACATTCTAGCCTGTATTGATACTGAGAAAGGGTCAGGTTCTGACACAGGTCTTGTTATATTGATAAGGGAAAGCACCTGGTCATCGTTTCATCTCTCCGTTATATTTATAAGGGAAAAATTATAAAACATCTGGGGTCAGGTTCTGAGAAATACCCCCTTAACGTTAGACTCTGATAAGGAGAGAGAGGTCAGGTTCTGGTATCTGTCTTGTTATATTGATAAGGGAGAAATACCTCAGGTTCTGAGAGATCTCTGTTATATTGATAAGTCATCCAGTTCAGGTTCTGTATCCCTCTTGTTATATTGATTCCTGTCTTCTCGGTCAGGTTCTGTAATCCCTCCCTCCCTCCCTCCCTCCCTTATATTGATAAGTAGAAAGGGGTCATTCTGGTATCTGTCTTGTTATATTGATAAGGGAGAAAGGGGTCAGGTTCTGTAATCCCTCCCTCCCTGTTATATTGATAAGGGAGAAAGAGGTCAGGTTCTGGTATCTGTCTTGTTATATTGATAAGGGAGAAAGGGGTCAGGTTCTGTATCTGTCTTGTTATATTGATAAGGGAGAAAGGGGTCAGGTTCTGGTATCTGTCTTGTTATATTGATAAGGGAGAAAGGGGTCAGGTTCTGGTATCTTTCTTGTTATATTGATAAGGGAGAAAGGGGTCAGGTTCTGGTATCTGTCTTGTTATATTGATAAGGGAGAAAGGGGTCAGGTTCTGTAATGTCTTGTTATATAGATAAGGGAGAAAGGGGTCAGGTTCTGTAATGTCTTGTTATATTGATAAGGGAGAAAGGGGTCAGGTTCTGGTATCTGTCTTGTTATATTGATAAGGGAGAAAGGGGTCAGGTTCTGTAATGTCTTGTTATATAGATAAGGGAGAAAGGGGTCAGGTTCTGGTATCTGTCTTGTTATATTGATAAGGGAGAAAGAGGTCAGGTTCTGTAATGTCTTGTTATATTGATAAGGGAGAAAGAGGTCAGGTTCTGTAATGTCTTGTTATATTGATAAGGGAGAAAGGGGTCAGGTTCTGTAATGTCTTGTTATATTGATAAGGGAGAAAGGGGTCAGGTTCTGTAATGTCTTGTTATATTGATAAGGGAGAAAGGGGTCAGGTTCTGTAATGTCTTGTTATATTGATAAGGGAGAAAGGGGTCAGGTTCTGTAATGTCTTGTTATATTGACAAGGGAGAAAGGGGTCAGGTTCTGTAATGTCTTGTTATATTGATAAGGGAGAAAGAGGTCAGGTTCTGGTATCTGTCTTGTTATATTGATAAGGGAGAAAGGGGTCAGGTTCTGTAATGTCTTGTTATATTGATAAGGGAGAAAGAGGTCAGGTTCTGTAATGTCTTGTTATATATACTAGTATTTCTGTGTGTTATGTGTGAAGGTCACTCTGTGTCCTGACTAGTATTTGTGTGTGTTATGTGTGAAGGTCACTCTGTGCCCTGACTAGTATGTGTGTTTGTTGTGTGTGAAGGTCACTCAGTGTCCTGACTAGTATGTGTGTGTGTGTGTTGCGTGTGAAGGTCACTCGGTGTCCTGACTAGTATTTGTGTGTGTTATGTGTGAAGGTCACTCGGTGTCCTGACTAGTATTTGTGTGTGTTATGTGTGAAGGTCACTCAGTGTCCTGACTAGTATGTGTGTGTGTTGTGTGTGAAGGTCACTCGGTGTCCTGACTAGTATGTGTGTGTGTTGCGTGTGAAGGTCACTCGGTGTCCTGACTAGTATTTGTGTGTGTTATGTGTGAAGGTCACTCGGTGTCCTGACTAGTATTTGTGTGTGTTATGTGTGAAGGTCACTCAGTGTCCTGACTAGTATGTGTGTGTGTTGTGTGTGAAGGTCACTCGGTGTCCTGACTAGTATTGTGTGTATTGTGTGTGAAAGTCACTCGGTGTCCTGACTAGTATTTGTGTGTATTGTGTGTGAAGGTCACTCAGTGTCCTGACTAGTATGTGTGTGTGTTGTGTGTGAAGGTCACTCAGTGTCCTGACTAGTATGTGTTGTGTATGTGTGTGTCCCCGTCACTCGGTGTCCTGACTAGTATTTGTGTGTGTTGTGTGTGAAGGTCACTCGGTGTCCTGACTAGTATGTGTGTGTGTTGTGTGTGAAGGTCACTCAGTGTCCTGACTAGTATGTGTGTGTGTTGTGTGTGAAGGTCACTCGGTGTCCTGACTAGTATGTGTGTGTGTTTGTGTGAAGGTCACTCAGTGTCCTGACTAGTATGTGTGTGTGTTGTGTGTGAAGGTCACTCAGTGCCCTGACTAGTATTTCTGTGTGAAGGTCACTCGGTGTCCTGACTAGTATGTGTGTGTTGTGTGTGAAGGTCACTCAGTGTCCTGACTAGTATGTGTGTGTGTTATGTGTGAAGGTCACTCGGTGTCCTGACTAGTATTTCTGTGTGTTATGTGTGAAGGTCACTCAGTGTCCTGACTAGTATTTGTGTGTGTTGTGTGTGAAGGTCACTCAGTGTCCTGACTAGTATGTTCTGTGTTGTGTGAAGGTCACTCAGTGTCCTGACTAGTATTTGTGTGTATGTGTGTGAAGGTCACTCGGTGTCCTGACTAGTATGTGTGTGTGTTATGTGTGAAGGTCACTCGGTGCCCTGACTAGTATTTCTGTGTGAAGGTCACTCGGTGTCCTGACTAGTATGTGTGTGTGTTATGTGTGAAGGTCATTCGGTGTCCTGACTAGTATTTCTGTGTGTGTGGTCACTCAGTGTCCTGACTAGTATTTGTGTGTATTATGTGTGAAGGTCACTCTGTGTCCTGACTAGTATGTGTGTGTTATGTGTGAAGGTCACTCGGTGCCCTGACTAGTATTTCTGTGTGAAGGTCACTCAGTGTCCTGACTAGTATGTGTGTGTGTTATGTGTGACGGTCACTCGGTGTCCTGACTAGTATGTGTGTGTGTTGTGTGTGTGAAGGTCACTCGGTGCGTCTGCTGGGTCAGAAGAAGGACAACGGGAAGCGTCTCGGAGGAGCCAGACTGGATCTGCCCAAGATTAGAAAGAACCCTCTGATAGAGATCATTTCCATCAATACAGGGTAAGCTGCTGTTTTCAACCAGGGGAAACACACACGCACACATACGCACGCACACACGCACGCGCACACACACACACACACACACACACACACACAAATGGGGAGGCCAGAGGTAGCAGACACTCAACCGGTGGGGGCCTTCTCCTAGGCCAGACCGGTGCCTGGCCGGCCTCGCTCAGATCCTGGTGCCTGGCTGGTCCTGGCCGGCCTCGTCACTCAGACCGGTGCCTGGCTGCCCGGTGCCTGGCCGACCTCGGCTGGCCCTCGTTCTCAGACTGCCTGGCCGGCCTGCCGCCAGACCGGTGCCTGGCCGGCCTCGTCGCCAGACCGGTGCCTGGCCGGCCTCGTCGCTCAGACCCTGGCCTCCTCCCTGCCTGGCCCGTCCTCAGACCGGTCCTGGCCGGGGCCTCAGACCGGTGCCTGGCCCTCCTCCTCTCAGGCCTCGTCACTCAGACTGCCTGGCCGGCCTCGTCAGACTAGGGTGGACACTTGAAATGGAAGACTTCCTCATGGCAACAGAGAGGAAGTTTTCCACATTTCCTTGACAACAACAATCATAATGACCTGTTTATTGAATGGTACTGTTGCCCAATACCTACGTGACCTACCGACCTGACTGGTCAGTTTCCAGGCCAACCAGGAAAACTGCTGTCTCAGGTTAACTGATGTGGTCTCAATACATTGTTAAGGTTTGAGGAATTCAGGGACTCAGATTCACAGACAAGGTGAGAGAGAGACACCGTTACGACCCTGTACCGTTACGTTACGACCCTGAACCGTTACGACCCTGCACCGTTACGACCCTGCACCGTTACGACCCTGCACCGCTACGACCCTGCACCCTGGCTAAGTGTCCTCCCACCATCCCTGAACCCTGTTAAGCCCCTGCACCATTGGCTAAGTGTCGACCCTGCACCGTTCTCCCCATCACCCTGCACCGTTACGACCCTGCACCGCTACGACCCTGCACCGCTACGACCCTGCACCTGGCTAAGTGTCCTCCCCATCATAACCCTGGCTAAGTGTTATCCATCCCCACCATAACCCTGGCTAAGTGTCCTCCCCATCATAACCCTGGCTAAGTGTTCTCCCCACCATAACCCTGGCTAAGTGTTCTCCTCACCATAACCCTGGCTAAGTGTCATCCCCACCATAACCCTGGCTAAGTGTTCTCCCCACCATAACCCTGGCTAAGTGTTCTCCCCACCATAACCCTGGCTAAGTGTTCTCCCCACCATAACCCTGGCTAAGTGTTCTCCCCACCATAACCCTGGCTAAGTGTTCTCCCCATCATAACCCTGGCTAAGTGTTCTCCCCACCATAACCCTGGCTAAGTGTTCTCCCCATCATAACCCTGGCTAAGTGTTCTCCCATCCCCACCTAACCCTGGCTAAGTGTTCTCCCCACCATAACCCTGGCTAAGTGTTCTCCCCACCATAACCCTGGCTAAGTGTCATCCCCACCATAACCCTGGCTAAGTGTTATCCATCCCCATCATAACCCTGGCTAAGTGTTATCCATCCCCATCATAACCCTGGCTAAGTGTTCTCCCCACCATAACCCTGGCTAAGTGTTCTCCCCACCATAACCCTGGCTAAGTGTCATCCCCACCATAACCCTGGCTAAGTGTTCTCCATCCCCACCATAACCCTGGCTAAGTGTTCTCCATCCCCACCATAACCCTGGCTAAGTGTTCTCCCCATCATAACCCTGGCTAAGTGTTATCCCCATCATAACCCTGGCTAAGTGTTCTCCCCACCATAACCCTGGCTAAGTGTTCTCCCCACCACAACCCTGGCTAAGTGTTATCCATCCCCATCATAACCCTGGCTAAGTGTTATCCATCCCCATCATAACCCTGGCTAAGTGTCCTACCCACCATAACCCTGGCTAAGTGTTCTCCCCACCATAACCCTGGCTAAGTGTCCTCCCCACCATAACCCTGGCTAAGTGTCATCCCCACCATAACCCTGGCTAAGTGTCATCCCCACCATAACCCTGGCTAAGTGTTCTCCCCACCATAACCCTGGCTAAGTGTCCTCCCCACCATAACCCTGGCTAAGTGTCATCCCCACCATAACCCTGGCTAAGTGTTCTCCATCCCCACCATAACCCTGGCTAAGTGTCATCCCCACCATAACCCTGGCTAAGTGTTCTCCCCATCATAACCCTGGCTAAGTGTTATCCCCATCATAACCCTGGCTAAGTGTTCTCCCCACCATAACCCTGGCTAAGTGTTATCCATCCCCATCATAACCCTGGCTAAGTGTCCTCCCCATCATAACCCTGGCTAAGTGTTCTCCCCACCATAACCCTGGCTAAGTGTTCTCCCCATCATAACCCTGGCTAAGTGTCCTCCCCACCATAACCCTGGCTAAGTGTCCTCCCCATCATAACCCTGGCTAAGTGTCCTCCCCATCATAACCCTGGCTAAGTGTCCTCCCCATCATAACCCTGGCTAAGTGTCCTCCCCACCATAACCCTGGCTAAGTGTCCTCCCCACCATAACCCTGGCTAAGTGTCCTCCCCACCATAACCCTGGCTAAGTGTCCTCCCCTCCATAACCCTGGCTAAGTGTCCTCCCCACCATAACCCTGGCTAAGTGTCCTCCCCACCATAACTCTGGCTAAGTGTTCTCCCCACCATAACCCTGGCTAAGTGTTCTCCCCACCATAACCCTGGCTAAGTGTTCTCCCCACCATAACCCTGGCTAAGTGTTCTCCCCACCATAACCCTGGCTAAGTGTTCTCCCCACCATAACCCTGGCTAAGTGTTCTCCCCACCATAACCCTGGCTAAGTGTTCTCCCCACCATAACCCTGGCTAAGTGTCATCCCCACCATAACCCTGGCTAAGTGTTCTCCCCACCATAACCCTGGCTAAGTGTTCTCCCCACCATAACCCTGGCTAAGTGTCCTCCCCACCATAACCCTGGCTAAGTGTTCTCCCCACCATAACCCTGGCTAAGTGTCCTCCCCATCATAACCCTGGCTAAGTGTCCTCCCCACCATAACCCTGGCTAAGTGTCCTCCCCACCATAACCCTGGCTAAGTGTCCTCCCCACCATAACCCTGGCTAAGTGTCCTCCCCACCATAACCCTGGCTAAGTGTCCTCCCCACCATAACCCTGGCTAAGTGTTCTCCTTCCCTGGCTAAGTGTTCTCCTCACCATAACCCTGGCTAAGTGTTATTCATCTCATGAAACCTTTGTGTTTGAATACAGAGGAACCCCATTAGGGTTTGATATACAGGCCTTCTGACCCAGTAGTACACACATCCACCTGCAAAACAAACACATTTAAATCCTTTTACTCTCACACAGTCCTGTATAACTAACCTTGTGGGGACGCGCAATTCAGTCCCATTCAAAATCCTGACCTTAACCCGAAATCTAAACCTATCCTTAACCCGAAGTCCCCTATAAATAGCATTTGACCTTGTGGTCCCCACAAGTATAGTTAAACACTTCCACACACACACACACCACAGATTACGTGAGATTGATGCAAGGACAAGCCCAGAGGGGTACAGAAGGTGTTCCGATGTTTCCAGAGGAGGAAGCAACCAGGGGCCCCATGACAGCGCTGAGCTGCAACATCACGCCGTGTCGGTTGGGTGGGAGGCAGAAAGAAATTGAATTTCTCAGGAGATATATTGAATATTTGATGAGCGAGCGGTAGGTGGGTTTAGAAAAGTGTCGCCTCACCCTCCCTTCCTCCCAGCTTGAACAGGATCCCTTTCTACAGCCTCCCTCCCTCATCCCCCGTCTCCTCCCTCCCTCCCTCATCCCCCGTCTCCTCCCTCCCTCCCTCATCCCCCGTTTCCTCCCTCCCTCCCTCATCCCCCGTTTCCTCCCTCCCTCTCCTCATCCCCCCGTCTCCTCCCTCCCTCATCCCCCCCTGTCTCCTCCCTCATCCCCCGTCTCCTCCCTCCTCCCTCATCCCCGTCTCCTCCCTCCCTCCCTCATCCCCCCGTCTCCTCCCTCCCTCATCACCCGTCTCCTCCCTCCCTCCCTCATCCCCCCCTGTCTCCCTCCCTCCCACCCTCATCCCCGTCTCCTCCCTCCCACCCTCATCCCCCCATCTCCTCCCTCCCTCCCTCATCCCCGTCTCCTCCCCCTGTCCCTCCCTCATCCCCCGTCTCCTCCCTCCCTCCCCTGTCATCCCCCCTCTCCTCCCTCCCTCCCCTCATCCCCGTCTCCTCCCTCCTGTCCGTCCCCGTCTCCTCCCCCGTCCGTTCCCCGTCTCCCTCCCCCCATGTCCCCGTCTCCTCCCCGTCCGTCCCCGTCTCTCTCCCCTTCCGTCCCCCTCTCCTCCCCCCAGTCCGTCCCCCCGTCTCTCTCCCCTCCCTCCCCTCCTCGTCTCCTCCCCCCGTCCGTCCCCGTCTCCTCCCCCTGTCCCCCTGTCCCCTGTCTCCTCCCCCTGTCCGTCCCCTGTCTCCTCCCCCTTGTCCGTCCCCGTCTCCTCCCCCCCTCTCTCATCCCCGTCTCCTCCCCCTGTCCGTTCCCCGTCTCCTCCCCCTGTCCGTCCCCGTCTCCTCCCCCTTCTCGTCCCCCGTCTCCTCCCCCTTGTCCTCCCCCCGTCCCCGTCCCCCTTGTCCGTCCCCCCCGTCTCCTCCCCCCCTTGTCCGTCCCCCCAGTCTCCTCCCTCCCTCTCTCATCCCTGTCTCCTCCCCCTGTCCGTCCCCGTCTCCTCCCCCGTCCGTCCCCCCCCTCTCCTCCCCCTTGTCCGTCCCCCGTCTCCTCCCCTTGACCGTCCCCGTCTCCTCCCCCCTCATCCCTCTCTCTCCCCCGTCTCCTCCCCCTGTCCGTCCCTTGTCTCCTCCCCCTGTCCGTCCCCCGTCTCCTCCCCCCGTCCGTCCCCGTCTCCTCCCCCTTGTCCGTCCCCGTCTCCTCCCCTTGTCCGTCCCCCGTCTCCTCCCTCCCTCTCTCATCCCCGTCTCCTCCCCTGTCCGTCCCTGTCTCCTCCCCCTGTCCGTCTCTCCTCCCCCCGTCCGTCCCCTGTCTCCTCCCCCCATCCGTCCCCTGTCTCCTCCCCCCCCGTCTGTCCCCCGTGTCTCCTCCCCCCGTCTCCCCTGTCTCCTCCCCCCGTCCGTCCCCTGTCTCTCCTCCCCCCTGTCTGTCCCCTGTCTCCTCCCCCTGTCCGTCCCCCCGTCTCCTCCCCCCTGTCCGTCCCCCGTCTCCTCCCCCTCCCCGTCCGTCTCGTCTCCTGTCCCCCGTCCGTCCCCGTCTCCTCCCCCTGTCCGTCCCCGTCTCTCTCCCTCCCTCTCTCATCCCCTATCTCCTCCCTCCCCGTCTCCTGCCCCCTGTCCGTCCCCGTCTCCTCCCCCTGTCCGTCCCCGTCTCCTCCCCCTGTCCCCGTCCCCGTCTCCTCCCTGTCCGTCCCCCCGTCCGTCTCCTCCCCTGTCCGTCCCCCCGTCTCCTCCCCCTGTCCGTCCCCCCGTCTCCGTCCCCCTCGTCCCCGTCTCCGTCCCCCCTCCTCCCCCTGTCCGTCCCCCCGTCTCCTCCCCCTGTCCGTCCCCGTCTCCTCCCCCTGTCCGTCCCCCCCCCGTCTCCTCCCCCTGTCCATCCCCCGTTTCCTCCCCCTGTCCACCCCCTGTCTCCTCCCCCTGTCCATCCCCTGTCTCCTCCCTCCCACCTGTCCATCCCCTGTCTCCTCCCTCCCCCCTGTCCGTCCCCTGTCTCCTCCTGTTTTATGGTTTACAGAGCTCCCTTCCCTCCTCACATGGGTTCTAACATCAATGGGGTTGTTAATGTTTAATGCAAAAGGCTCATTTCATCAGTTTGAATCAGGAAAAGGGCCTGTTGTGATTCCTCTCAGGGAATTACCTCAGAAGACCTGGGGTTCTCGGCTTTATAGTTGTTGCTTTAAGTGAAACGGTGGTATACACACACACGCACACACACACACGCACACACACACACACAGACACATACACATACACACACACACACACGGTTACGACCCACTCAGTGGAGGTCATAATCTGCTGTTTGTAGACAGCCAGAGCAGAGAGAGAAGCCTGTGTGTGTGTGTGCATGTGTAGAGGATGTAGAGGGATCTAGTTTCAGGCCAGTATGTAGGGGGATCTAGTTTCAGACCAGTATGTAGGGGGATCTAGTTTCAGACCAGGATGTAGAGGATCTAGTTTCAGACCAGTATGTAAGGGATCTAGTTTCAGACCAGTATGTAGAGGGATCTAGTTTCAGACCAGTATGTAGGGGGATCTAGTTTCAGACCAGGATGTAGAGGGATCTAGTTTCAGACCAGTATGTAGAGGGATATAGTTTCAGACCAGTATGTAGGGGGATCTAGTTTCAGACCAGTATGTAGGGGGATCTAGTTTCAGACCAGGATGTAGAGGGATCTAGTTTCAGACCAGTATGTAGATGATCTAGTTTCAGACCAGTATGTAGGGGGATCTAGTTTCAGACCAGTATGTAGGGGGATCTAGTTTCAGACCAGTATGTAGGGGGATCTAGTTTCAGACCAGTATGTAGAGGCTCTAGTTTCAGACCAGTGTGTAGAGGATCTAGTTTCAGACCAGTATGTAGGGGGATCTAGTTTCAGACCAGGATGTAGAGGGATCTAGTTTCAGACCAGGATGTAGAGGATCTAGTTTCAGACCAGGATGTAGAGGGATCTAGTTTCAGACCAGGATAGAGAGGGATCTAGTTTCAGACCAGGATGTAGAGGATCTAGTTTCAGACCAGTATGTAGGGGGATCTAGTTTCAGACCAGGATGTAGAGGATCTAGTTTCAGACCAGGATGTAGGGGGATCTAGTTTCAGACCAGGATGTAGAGGTTCTAGTTTCAGACCAGTATGTAGAGGGGATCTAGTTTCAGACCACGATGTAGGGGATCTAGTTTCAGACCAGTATGTAGAGGATCTAGTTTCAGACCAGTATGTAGAGGCTCTAGTTTCAGACCAGTATGTAGAGGCTCTAGTTTCAGACCAGGATGTAGAGGATCTAGTTTCAGACCAGGATGTAGAGGGATCTAGTTTCAGACCAGTATGTAGATGATCTAGTTTCAGACCAGTATGTAGGGGGATCTAGTTTCAGACCAGGATGTAGGGGGATCTAGTTTCAGACCAGGATGTAGAGGATCTAGTTTCAGACCAGTATGTAGGGGGATCTAGTTTCAGACCAGTATGTAGAGGATCTAGTTTCAGACCAGTATGTAGGGGGATCTAGTTTCAGACCAGGATGTAGAGGGATCTAGTTTCAGACCAGTATGTAGAGGATCTAGTTTCAGACCAGTATGTAGGGGGATCTAGTTTCAGACCAGGATGTAGGGGTTCTAGTTTCAGACCAGTATGTAAGGGATCTAGTTTCAGACCAGGATGTAGAGGGATCTAGTTTCAGACCAGTATGTAGAGGATCTAGTTTCAGACCAGTGTTTAGAGGGGATCTAGTTTCAGACCAGTATGTAGAGGCTCTAGTTTCAGACCAGGATGTAGAGGATCTAGTTTCAGACCAGTATGTAGGGGGATCTAGTTTCAGACCAGTATGTAGAGGATCTAGTTTCAGACCAGTGTTTAGAGGGGATCTAGTTTCAGACCAGTGTTTAGAGGGGATCTAGTTTCAGACCAGTATGTAGAGGATCTAGTTTCAGGCATTTGTTTCACGCCTGTTACGTTAGTTTAGTGTGTGTGTGTATGTGTGTATGTGTGTGTGTCCCAGTCCCAGCAACACTTAAGAACACATTCCCCATAGAGGAACATTATCATTATCAGAGGTAGAACATTTATTTAACTGCTGATCAGGGGACTCTACATTTTATTAATTAATTAATTACATTCTTCTCTTGGGCAAATCTTATCTTCATTTAGAAATAAAATACAGAAACCCGTAGGCCTATAGATTAGAATATGAAAGCAAAATAGATTGTCCAGGGCCGTCACACACGGGTGTTTATTAAAATCATTAATCCCACTATGTTTTTTTTGGGGGGGGGTTACCAGATTTGGGTCAAATGTCTGGGATTTACCTCAATAATCTTTGATTTATACTTGTACTGATCAACCGCTGAACGAAATGCTCTCTTTAATGCTCTTAGTATGGCTCTGCTTTGTCGAAGGCTTTGTCCCATGTGCCACCCTATTCCCTATGTAGTGGACTAAATGGCACCCTATTCCCTATGTAGTGGACTAAATGCACCATATTCCCTATGTAGTGGACTACATGGCACCCTATTCCCTATGTAGTGGACTACATGGCACCCTATTCCCTATGTAGTGGACTAAATGGCACCCTATTCCCTATGTAGTGGACTAAATGCACCATATTCCCTATGTAGTGGACTACATGGCACCCTATTCCCTATGTAGTGGACTAACTGGCACCATATTCCCTATGTCAATTTGTAAGTCGCTCTGGATAAGAGCGTCTGCTAAATGACTTAAATGTAAATGTAGTGGACTAACTGGCACCATATTCCCTATGTACTCTATCATCCCTGCCTTCATTAATAATATCCCCCTGACTGTATCCTCCCTGTATCCTCCCTGTCTTCAATAATAATATCCCCCTGACTGTATCCTCCCTGCCTTCAGTCATAATATCCCCCTGACTGTATCTCCCCTGTATCCTCCCTGTATCCTCCCTGTCTTCAATAATAATATCCCCCTGACTGTATCCTCCCTGCCTTCAGTCATAATATCCCCCTGACTGTATCTCCCCTGTATCCTCCCTGTCTTCATTAATAATATCCTCCTCCTGTATCCTCCTGTCTCAATAATAATCTGTATCCTCCCTGTCTTCATTAATAATATCCCCTGACTGTATCCTCCCCCCTGCCTAATAATATCCCCTCCTGTATCCTCCCTGCCTTCAATAATAATATCCCCCTGACTGTATCCTCCCTGTCTCCTTCCTGTATCCTCCCTGTCTTCATTAATAATATCCCCCTGACTGTATCCTCCCTGCCTTCAATAATAATATCCCCCTGACTGTATCCTCCCTGTATCCTCCCTGTCTCCTCCCTGTATCCTCCCTGTTCATCCTCCCTGTATCCTCCCTGCCTTCATTAATAATATCCCCCTGACTGTATCCTCCCTGTATCCTCCCTGTCTTCAATAATAATATCCCCCTGACTGTATCCTCCCTGTCTCCTCCCTGTCTTCAATAATAATATCCCCCTGACTGTATCCTCCCTGCCTTCATTAATAATATCCCCCTGACTGTATCCTCCCTGTATCCTCCCTGTCTTCAATAATAATATCCCCCTGACTGTATCCTCCCTGTATCCTCCCTGCCTTCATTAATAATATCCCCCTGACTGTATCCTCCCTGCCTTCATTAATAATATCCCCCTGACTGTATCCTCCCTGTATCCTCCCTGTCTTCAATAATAATATCTCCCTGACTGTATCCTCCCTGTATCCTCCCTGTCTTCATTAATAATATCCCCCTGACTGTATCCTCCCTGTCTTCAATAATAATATCCCCCTGACTGTATCCTCCCTGTCTCCTCCCTGTCTTCATTAATAATATCCCCCTGACTGTATCCTCCCTGTCTTCATTAATAATATCCCCCTGACTGTATCCTCCCTGTATCCTCCCTGTATCCTCCCTGTCTTCATTAATAATATCCCCCTGACTGTATCCTCCCTGTCTTCAATAATAATATCCCCTGACTGTATCCTCCCTGTATCCTCCCTGTCTTCATTAATAATATCCCCCTGACTGTATCCTCCCTGTATCCTCCCTGTCTTCAATAATAATATCCCCTGACTGACTGTCCATCCCTATCCCTGTCTCCTCCCTGTATCCTCCCTGTATCCTCCCTGCCTTCATTAATAATATCCCCCTGACTGTATCCTCCCTGTATCCTCCCTGTCTTCAATAATAATATCCCCTGACTGTATCCTCCCTGTATCCTCCCTGTCTTCATTAATAATATCCCCCTGACTGTATCCTCCCTGCCTTCATTAATAATATCCCCCTGACTGTATCCTCCCTGTATCCTCCCTGTCTTCATTAATAATATCCCCCTGACTGTATCCTCCCTGTATCCTCCCTGCCTTCATTAATAATATCCCCCTGACTGTATCCTCCCTGCCTTCAATAATAATATCCCCCTGACTGTATCCTCCCTCCTCCCTGTCTTCATTAATAATATCCCCCTGACTGTATCCTCCCTGCCTTCATTAATAATATCCCCTGACTGTATCCTCCCCTCCCTGTATCCTCCCTGATTAATAATATCCCCCTGACTGTATCCTCCAATAATAATATCCCCCTGACTGTATCCTCCCTGTATCCTCCCTGTCTTCATTAATAATATCCCCCTGACTGTATCCTCCCTGCCTTCATTAATAATATCCCCCTGACTGTATCCTCCCTGTATCCTCCCTGTCTTCATTAATAATATCCCCCTGACTGTATCCTCCCTGCCTTCATTAATAATATCCCCCTGACTGTATCCTCCCTGCCTTCATTAATAATATCCCCCTGACTGTATCCTCCCTGTCTCCTTCCTGTATCCTCCCTGTCTTCAATAATAATATCCCCCTGACTGTATCCTCCCTGTATCCTCCCTGTCTCCTCCCTGTATCCTCCCTGTATCCTCCCTGTCTCCTCCCTGTATCCTCCCTGTATCCTCCCTGCCTTCATTAATATCCCCTGACTGTATCCTCCCTGTATCCTCCCTGTCTTCAATAATAATATCCCCCTGACTGTATCCTCCCTGTATCCTCCCTGTCTTCATTAATAATATCCCCCTGACTGTATCCTCCCTGTATCCTCCCTGTCTTCATTAATAATATCCCCCTGACTGTATCCTCCCTGTCTTCAATAATAATATCCCCCTGACTGTATCCTCCCTGTCTTCATTAATAATATCCCCCTGACTGTATCCTCCCTGTCTTCATTAATAATATCCCCCTGACTGTATCCTCCCTGTATCCTCCCTGTCTTCATTAATAATATCCCCTCCTGTATCCTCCCTGCCTTCATTAATAATATCCCCTGACTGTATCCTCCCTGCCTTCATTAATAATATCCCCCTGTATCTCCCTGTATCCTCCTGCCTTCAATAATAATATCCCCTGACTGTATCCTCCCTGTATCCTCCCTGTCTTCATTAATAATATCCCCCTGACTGTATCCTCCCTGTCTTCAATAATAATATCCCCCTGACTGTATCCTCCCTGCCTTCATTAATAATATCCCCCTGACTGTATCCTCCCTGTATCCTCCCTGTCTTCATCCCCCTCCCTGTATCCTCCCTGCCTTCATTAATAATATCCCCCTGACTGTATCCTCCCTGCCTTCATTAATAATATCCCCCTGACTGTATCCTCCCTGTATCCTCCCTGCCTTCAATAATAATATCCCCCTGACTGTATCCTCCCTGTATCCTCCCTGTCTTCATTAATAATATCCCCTGACTGTCCTCCCTGTCTTCATCCTCCCCTGCCTGACTGTATCCTCCCTGTCTTCAATAATAATATCCCCCTGACTGTATCCTCCCTGTCTTCAATAATAATATCCCCCTGACTGTATCCTCCCTGTCTTCAATAATAATATCCCCCTGACTGTATCCTCCCTGTATCCTCCCTGCCTTCAATAATAATATCCCCCTGACTGTATCCTCCCTGCCTTCATTAATAATATCCCCCTGACTGTATCCTCCCTGTATCCTCCCTGTCTTCAGTCATAATATCCCCCTGACTGTATCCTCCTTGTCTTCAATCATAATATCCCCCTGACTGTATCCTCCCTGTCTTCAGTAATAATATCCCCCTGACTGTATCCTCCCTGTCTTCAATCATAATATCCCCCTGACTGTATCCTCCCTGTATCCTCCTCTTCAATAATAATATCCCCCTGACTGTATCCTCCTTGTCTTCAATAATAATATCCCCCTGACTGTATCCTCCTGTATCCTCCCTGTCATTAATAATATCCCCTGACTGTATCCTCCTGCCTTCATTAATAATATCCCCCTGACTGTATCCTCCCTGTCCAATAATAATATCCCCCTGACTGTCCTCCTGTATCCTCCTGCCTTCATTAATAATATCCCCTGACTGTATCCTCCCTGTATAATAATATCCCCTCCCTCCCCTCCCTCTTCATTAATAATATCCCCCCTGACTGTATCCTCCTGCTTTCAATCATAATATCCCCTGACTGTATCCTCCCTGTCCAATAATAATATCCCCTGACTGTATCCTCCCCCTGATCCTCCCTGCCTTCATTAATAATATCCCCCTGACTGTATCCTCCCTGTCTCCCTGCCTTCATTAATAATATCCCCCTGACTGTATCCTCCCTGCTTCAATATAATATCCCCCTGACTGTATCCTCCTGTATCCTCCCTGTCTTCATTAATAATATCCCCCTGACTGTATCCTCCCTGTATCCTCCCTGCCTTCAATCATAATATCCCCCTGACTGTATCCTCCCTGTCTTCAATAATAATATCCCCCTGACTGTATCCTCCTGTCTTCAATAATAATATCTGTCCTCCCTCCTCATCAATAATATCCTGACTGTATCCTCCCTGTCTTCAATAATAATATCCCCCTGACTGTATCCTCCCTGTATCCTCCTGCCTTCAATCATAATATCCCCCTGACTGTATCCTCCCTGTATCCTCCCTGCTTTCAATCATAATATCCCCCTGACTGTATCCTCCCTGTATCCTCCCTGTCTTCAATAATAATATCCCCCTGACTGTATCCTCCCTGTATCCTCCCTGTATCCTCCCTGTATCCTCCCTGTCTTCAATAATAATATCCCCCTGACTGTATCCTCCTGTATCCTCCCTGTCTTCAATAATAATATCCCCCTGACTTTATCCTCCCTGCCTTCATTAATAATATCCCCCTGACTGTATCCTCCCTGTCTTCAATAATAATATCCCCCTGACTGTATCCTCCCTGTCTTCAGTCATAATATCCCCCTGACTGTATCCTCCCTGTATCCTCCCTGTCTTCAATAATAATATCCCCCTGACTGTATCCTCCCTGTATCCTCCCTGCCTTCAATAATAATATCCCCCTGACTGTATCCTCCCTGTATCCTCCCTGCCTTCATTCATAATATCCCCCTGACTGTATCCTCCCTGTATCCTCCCTGCTTTCAGTCATAATATCCCCCTGACTGTATCCTCCCTGTATCCTCCCTGTATCCTCCCTGCCTTCACAGATGTTCTGGCCCATTTGATCATGATCATTTCTGGGGTGAGGCATCTCCAGTGCCTGGCCTTGGCCCTGGCTGTCTTCATCCTCCACTAACAGTGTAACACAGGCAGCTCTAATACACTGTGATGTGTGGCTCCCAGCAAATTGATCTGCCACTCAGGCTGAGACTCAGCCGCAGAGGCGGTCGTAGAACAGCGGTGACCCTTTGACCCCTGTATCCAACCTGTTGTTGAGCTTTCGACTCTAGCTGTGAAATTTGACCTTTCTCCGCTTGGCTGTGAGGTATGATTTGTGACACCAGAGCCAGACGCAACACACGCACACAGATCCTGCCGTCTCACCCGATCTCGTCTCCTTATTTCTCTCCTCTCTCTCACACTCTTTCTACTAGGGGTGTACTGGTACCTCGGTTCAGTTCACACTGTGAACCTGAATGAGTACATCAAACACGAGGCCTATAGGCTGTGCCTATCCTGTGTTGTATGCCTGTTGAGTAAAAGCTGAGCTGAAAAAAACAACTACAGCAGTTTGTAATCCAAATTCAAATCTTAACTGACGCATTTCAAACTGTTGTTGTTGTGAGACTGGAAACTAGTTCTGTAGGGGGTCAATCAACCTGGAAACTAGTTCTGTAGGGGGGTCAATAAACCTGGAAACTAGTTCTGTAGGAGGGTCAATAAACCTGGAAACTAGTTCTGTAGGGGGTCAGAGGTGGGGTTGATGAACCTGGAAACTAGTTCTGTAGGAGGGTCAATAAACCTGGAAACTAGTTCTGTAGGGGGGTCAATAAACCTGGAAACTAGTTCTGTAGGGGGTCAATAAACCTGGAAACTAGTTCTGTAGGAAACTAGTTCTGTAGGGGGTCAATAAACCTGGAAACTAGTTCTGTAGGGGTCAATAAACCTGGAAACTAGTTCTGTAGGGGGGTCAATAAACCTGGAAACTAGTTCTGTAGGGGGGTCAATAAACCTGGAAACTAGTTCTGTAGGGGGGTCAATAAACCTGGAAACTAGTTCTGTAGGGGGGTCAATAAACCTGGAAACTAGTTCTGTAGGAGGGTCAATAAACCTGGAAACTAGTTCTGTAGGAGGATCAATAAACCTGGAAACTAGTTCTGTAGGAGGGTCAATAAACCTGGAAACTAGTTCTGTAGGAGGGTCAATAAACCTGGAAACTAGTTCTGTAGGGGGGTCAATAAACCTGGAAACTAGTTCTGTAGGAGGGTCAATAAACCTGGAAACTAGTTCTGTAGGAGGGTCAATAAACCTGGAAACTAGTTCTGTAGGAGGGTCAGAGGTGGGGTCAATAAACCTGGAAACTAGTTCTGTAGGGGGTCAGCGGTGGGGTTGATGAACCTGGAATATTATCCATCATCGATTTAAATCTCCGGTTTGGGAACGTTTTCTCTTCTCAGTAGATTACACGGTGATGGACAGAGAGAGTATGTCTCCACTACTCAAGTAGAATAGTTTATTCAGCAGACCACACCTCAAACATGTTGACGCTGACGTCACCCCAGTATTCCCTCCGGAGAATGACAGAAACGCCCCTCTGTGTTCAAACAGCCCTTAGCAGCTGATTCTGACCGGGACAAAGAAATGACGAGAGCAACAGGTGTGTTTTATAGCTGCGGATGTGTGCCCTTTCTCGGTGGTTGAGTAGAATACGGTGTTTCAGCTCCTTGTGAAAGTCCTCGAGCCACGTTAGTTTCTCGAGGACAGGTAGTACCCGCTCTATATAAACAGGCTAAAGCCAAACGTTTTCAATGATTTGGCCCAATGCACCCTGGGTTGTGCTTACGACAGATGGATGGACCTCCAGGGCTACGGAGAGCTACTAAACAGTAACAGCCAATCACATTACTCCGGAGTAGGACATGAGAAGTACCGCGCTACAGACACTCTTTATGACAGTGACAGCCAATCACATTCCTCCGGAGTAGGAAATGAGAAGTACCGCGCTACAGACACTCTTTATGACAGTGACAGCCAATCACATTACTCCGGAGTAGGAAATGAGAAGTGGAACAGACACTCTTTATGACAGTGACAGCCAATCACATTCCTCCGGAGTAGGAAATGAGAAGTACCGCGCTACAGACACTCTTTATGACAGTGACAGCCAATCACATTCCTCCGGAGTAGGAAATGAGAAGTACCGCGCAACAGACACTCTTTATGACAGTGACAGCCAATCACATTCCTCCGGAGTAGGAAATGAGAAGTACCGCGCTACAGACACTCTTTATGACAGTGACAGCCAATCACATTACTCCGGAGTAGGAAATGAGAAGTACCGCGCAACAGACACTCTTTATGACAGTGACAGCCAATCACATTCCTCCGGAGTAGGAAATGAGAATACCGCTACAGACACTCTTTATGACAGTGACAGCCAATCACATTCCTCCGGAGTAGGAAATGAGAAGTACCGCGCTACAGACACTCTTTATGACAGTAACAGCCAATCACATTCCTCCGGAGTAGGAAATGAGAAGTACCGCGCAACAGACACTCTTTATGACAGTGACAGCCAATCACATTACTCCGACACAGACACTCTTTATGACAGTGACAGCCAATCACATTCCTCCGGAGTAGGAAATGAGAAGTACCGCGCTACAGACACTCTTTATGACAGTGACAGCCAATCACATTCCTCCGGAGTAGGAAATGAGAAGTACCGCGCTACAGACACTCTTTATGACAGTGACAGCCAATCACATTCCTCCGGAGTAGGAAATGAGAAGTACCGCGCAACAGACACTCTTTATGACAGTGACAGCCAATCACATTCCTCCGGAGTAGGAAATGAGAAGTACCGCGCTACAGACACTCTTTATGACAGTGACAGCCAATCACATTACTCCGGAGTAGGAAATGAGAAGTACCGCGCTACAGACACTCTTTATGACAGTGTTTCTATGTGTATCTTTGTAAGGAAACATTATAACACAGATCTATATCATGTCTGAGTCATGTTTACTTTTTCATTTCACACCATTATGGCACTTTATTTCAGTGAGGTTGACGATGACTCGTTTTTTAATATTTAAGGAAGTATAACAGATTGTGTTTTCGTCCGGTATTAGGTGAGTCATGATCTTATATGGAATCAAGGAAAACAACAAGTAGGATTGTATTAAATAAACATAAATTAGCTGCTGTAACTGTTGCCATTTTCATTTTCTTGCTGTTCCCGAAACCGAACCGTGATCCCCCCAAAAAACTGCAATGCGTACCGAACCGTTGGTTTGGTGAACCCGTTAGTTACACCCCTACTTTCTACTGAGCATCGTAAACAGGGGCCCCAGTAGAATGGCACCAAGGTCAAAATAAGAACCACACCCCTGTGTGGCTTCTCAGGTTCTGTCGTCCCCTCAGGCTGGGGTGAGGAGGCTACAGTATCTAGAACCAGTGAGAGAACAACCCCCCCCAGGACAGGTTCTGTCGTCCCTTCAGGCTGGGATGAGGAGGCTACAGTATCTAGAACCAGTGAGACAACACCCCCCCCCCCCAGGACAGGTTCTGTCGTTCCCAGATGGCAGCGGGGTCATTAGCTCAGTACCTCACTGTGTCGTGGTCAATCACCAGGGGGGGGGGGTGGGTTGGGGCGAAGTCAAGCTGATCAATTTGTTGTTCCTGGTTGGATTTGGAGGGATTAAAGAACAAAATCTCTTCCATTTCATTTTATTGGGACTTTGTAGATTTGTGTATAACTCTCCTATTGCATCAGTTATTGACGATATCCTCTTTCACACTTCCTGTTAAACAATAAAATAATGTTAATTAAATTAATATGTATTTACACACTTTAACTTCATTACAAACCGTCGCTAAAAGCACATGAATCAGATTTACTCAGATTTGTCCTAAAATCCTAGAATATCATCTTCCCGAATGATAATCTGATCATGTCTCAGTGACACCTGGCACCTCAGTCACCCTGGCACCTCAGTCACCCCTGGCACCTCAGTCACCCCTGGCACCTCAGTCACCCTGGCACCTCAGTCACCCTGGCACCTCAGTCACCCTGGCACCTCAGTCACCCTGGCACCTCAGTCACCCTGGCACCTCCGTCACCCTGGCACCTCAGTTACCCTGGCAACTCCTCCCATCCCTCTTGCCATTGGTTATCTGGCTACTCATATCCCACATGCCATTGGCCAGCTGTTTAGCCATTCCCGCTCAGTGAGAGTGTTGTTGATCGCTCTCTCACGATCAACATCATCAGACTGACATACATCTTAGTTGAGAAATCCTATTGGTCAGTCAAGAGGACAAGTCTGCTCCTGTCAGTGTGTTGTGATTGGTCAGCCAGTCCTGCCCAATCATCAGACTGACAGCCAGTTAACAGTCATACCTCCTCCTGTCTCGTCCAATCATCAGACTGACAGCCAGTTAACAGTCATACCTCCTCCTGTCTCGTCCAATCATCAGACTGACAGCCAGTTAACAGTCATACCTCCTCCTGTCTCGTCCAATCATCGGACTGACCGCCAGTTAACAGTCATACCTCCTCCTGTCTCGTCCAATCATCGGACTGACAGCCAGTTAACAGTCATACCTCCTGTCTCGTCCAATCATCAGACTGACAGCCAGTTAACAGTCACACCTCCTCCTGTCTCGTCCAATCATCAGACTGACAGCCAGTTAACAGTCATACTTCCAGATGGCCTGTCTTGTCCAATCATCAGACTTCCAGTCCGGTGGTCCATAAGCTGGGTGCTCTTTACAGAATCACTGGGCTGATACCAATACTCATCCCAGTCTAATGTGGCTGATACCAATACTCATCCCTGTCTACTGTCCCACCATAATACCAATACTCATCCCTGTCTACTGTCCTACTATAATACCAATACTCATCCCTGTCTACTGCCCCACTATAATACCAATACTCATCCCTGCCTACTGTCCCACCATAATACCAATACTCATCCCTGTCTACTGTCCCACCATAATACCAATACTCATCCCTGTCTACTGTCCCAGTCTAATGTGGTTGATACCAATACTCATCCCTGTCTACTGTCCCACTATGATACCAATACTCATCCCTGTCTACTGTCCCAGTCTAATGTGGTTGATACCAATACTCATCCCTGTCTACTGGCCCAGTCTAATGTGGCTGATACCAATACTCATCCCGGTCTACTGTCCCAGTCTAATGTGGCTGATACCAATACTCATCCCTGTCTACTGGCCCAGTCTAATGTGGCTGATACCAATACTCATCCCTGTCTACTGTCCCAGTCTAATGTGGCTGATACCAATACTCATCCCTGTCTACTGTCCCAGTCTAATGTGGCTGATACCAATACTCATCCCTGTCTACTGGCCCAGTCTAATGTGGCTGATACCAATACTCATCCCTGTCTACTGGCCCAGTCTAATGTGGCTGATACCAATACTCATCCCTGTCTACTTTCCCACTATAATACCAATACTCATCCCTGTCTACTTTCCCAGTCTAATGTGGCTGATACCAATACTCATCCCTGTCTACTGTCCCACTATAATACCAATACTCATCCCTGTCTACTTTCCCACTATAATACCAATACTCAGTCCCTCTGCTGTTCTACAGTCAGTCCCTCTGCTGTTCTACAGTCAGTCCCTCTGCTGTTCTACAGTCAGTCCCTCTGCTGTTCTACTGTACAGCCAGTCCCTCTGCTGTTCTACTGTACAGCCAGTCCCTCTGCTATTGTACTGTACAGCCAGTCCCTCTGCTGTTCTACTGTACAGTCAGTCCCTCTGCTGTTCTACAGTCAGTCCCTCTGCTATTCTACAGCCAGTCCCTCTGCTGTTCTACAGTCAGTCCATCTGCTGTTCTACAGTCAGTCCCTCTGCTATTCTACAGTCAGTCCCTCTGCTATTCTACTGTACAGTCAGTCCCTCTGCTATTCTACAGTCAGTCCCTCTGTTATTCTACTGTACAGTCAGTTCCTCTGCTGTTCTACTGTACAGTCAGTCCCTCTGCTGTTCTACAGTCAGTCACTCCCTCTGCTGTTCTACTGTACAGTCAGTCCCTCTGCTATTCTACTGTACAGTCAGTCCCTCTGCTGTTCTACTGTACAGTCAGTCCCTCTGCTGTTCTACTGTACAGTCAGTCCCTCTGCTGTTCTACTGTACAGTCAGTCGCTCTGTTGTTCTACTGTACAGTCAGTCCCTCTGTTGTTCTACTGTACAGTCAGTCCCGCTGCTGTTCTACAGTCAGTCCCTCTGTTGTTCTACTGTACAGTCAGTCCCTCTGCTATTCTACTGTACAGTCAGTCCCTCTGCTGTTATACAGCCAGTCCCTCTGCTGTTCTACAGTCAGTCCCTCTGTTGTTCTACTGTACAGTCAGTCCCTCTGCTGTTCTACAGTCAGTCCCTCTGCTGTTCTACAGGCAGTCCCTCTGCTGTTCTACAGTCAGTCCCTCTGTTGTTCTACTGTACAGTCAGTCCCTCTGCTGTTCTACAGTCAGTCCCTCTGCTGTTCTACAGTCAGTCCCTCTGCTGTTCTACAGCCAGTCCCTCTGCTGTTCTACAGTCAGTCCCTCTGCTGTTCTACAGTCAGTCCCTCTGCTGTTCTACAGTCAGTCCCTCTGCTGTTCTACAGCCAGTCCCTCTGCTGTTCTACAGTCAGTCACTCTGCTGTTCTACTTTACAGTCAGTCCCTCTGCTGTTATACAGTCAGTCACTCCCTCTGCTGTTCTACTGTACAGTCAGTCCCTCTGCTGTTCTACAGTCAGTCCCTCTGCTGTTCTACAGCCAGTCCCTCTGCTCTTCTACAGTCAGTCCCTCTGCTGTTCTACAGCCAGTCCCTCTGCTGTTCTACAGTCAGTCCCTCTGCTGTTCTACAGTCAGTCCCTCTGCTGTTCTACAGTCAGTCCCTCTGCTGTTCTACAGCCAGTCCCTCTGCTGTTCTACAGTCAGTCCCTCTGCTGTTCTACAGCCAGTCCCTCTGCTGTTCTACAGTCAGTCCCTCTGCTGTTATACAGTCAGTCCCTCTGCACAACGATGTAACGAACAATAGAAATTCTGAGAACAGGAGAGTCATCATTGTGGAAAGCTTTGTGTTTTCTGGTCAATACAGCCCAGATGTTGTTGTGGTAAAAACAGTTGTTGTGTTACGCTGCCAACTCAGGTCATGTTCATATTCCATCTGAAATGGCCCCGTTGACGTCCTCGGATCAAACATGACTTTAAGTGCCTTTAAATAATTCAGCTGCTGTAACTTGAAATGAAACAGGGAAGTCGGTGACAAAAATAAACCGTCAGTCTGCATCACTGTCAGACACTGTGTTACTTAGACTGGCTGGTCTCTCCTCTCTGTCTACAGGACAGGCAGCTTCTTCCCCTGTTATACTGGCTGGTCTCTCCTCTCTGTCTACAGGACAGGCAGCTTCTTCCCCTGTTAGACTGGCTGGTCTCTCCTCTCTGTCTACAGGACAGGCAGCTTCTTCCCCTGTTAGACTGGCTGGTCTCTCCTCTCTGTCTACAGGACAGGCAGCTTCTTCCCCTGTTAGACTGGCTGGTCTCTCCTCTCTGTCTACAGGACAGGCAGCTTCTTCCCCTGTTAGACTGGCTGGTCTCTCCTCTTCTGTCTACAGGACAGGCAGCTTCTTCCCCTGTTAGACTGGCTGGTCTCTCCTCTCTGTCTACAGGACAGGCAGCTTCTTCCCCTGTTAGACTGGCTGGTCTCTCCTCTCTGTCTACAGGACAGGCAGCTTCTTCCCCTGTTAGACTGGCTGGTCTCTCCTCTCTGTCTACAGGACAGGCAGCTTCTTCCCCTGTTAGACTGGCTGGTCTCTCCTCTCTGTCTACAGGACAGGCAGCTTCTTCCCCTGTTAGACTGGCTGGTCTCTCCTCTCTGTCTACAGGACAGACAGCTTCTTCCCCTGTTAGACTGGCTGGTCTCTCCTCTCTGTCTACAGGACAGGCAGCTTCTTCTCCTGTTAGACTGTTGTATTTCACATCCACCCTCTGTGTTTGATTGACATTAAAGGAAGTGTGTGTCTTAGTGTTTTTAGAATCCCCTCGACAGGGTCTCTTTGTACATGGAGCCAAACTCTCGCTCTACTCTCCTTGTTCGTCAGGAGAAGGAACGATGAAGGATGCTGTTTTAATTTTCCAGTGAGGTAGCTGTGACATCACTGGTGGCATTTGCTGGCCGGTCAGATAGAAGGGCTCTTTGTTAAGAGGCTGAAACGACACCGGGGGCTTTGCTCTCTCTCTCTCTCTCTCTCTCTCTCTCTCTCTCTCTCTCTCTCTCTCCAGGCCGACACTATCAGTCATTCAGTTCCCATTTATCACCATCTATAAGGATCATTTTCTCTCTCGCTCTACTCTCTCCTCTCTCTCGCTCTCTCTCTCTCTCTCTCTCTCGCTCCCTCTCCTCTCCTCTCTCTCGCTCCCTCTCCTCTCCTCTCTCCTCCCCCCTTTCTCTCCTCCCCTCTCTCTCTCTCTCTCTTCTCTCTCTCTCTCTCTCTCTCTCTCTCTCTCTCTCTCTCTCTCTCTGTCTCTCTCTGTCTCCTCTCTCAATTCAAGGGGCTTTATTGGCATGGGAAACATGTGTTAACATTGCCAAAGCAAGTGAGGTAGATAATATACAAAAGTGAAATAAACAATATAAATTTTCTCTGTCTCCTCTCGCCTCTCTGTCTCCTCTCGCCTCTCTGTCTCCTCTCTCTCTCTCCTCTCTCTCTCTCTCTCTCTCTCCTCTCCTCATGAGGAGATCTCATTCCACAACATAATCCCACTACCCTGGACAGTCCAGTTAGTTCCTACTGTGTGGTTCTTCATCTCTAAATCTCTCCCACTTCTTCGTTCATTTATTATTTCTAGATCAGTGATTTTGTCAGGTGTACTTATTTGACCTCTGAACCGAGGAAGAGGAGGGATGGAGAAAGTTGTTTTTTAAGTAGCGCTAAAGAAAGGATGGAGCATTTTTCCTGAGATCCTGAGCCAGCTACTGCTTTTTAAGCAAAGGTCAGAGGTCAGAGTAACATGTCGCCAGTAGGCAAATGCTTCATGAACTTTTCCTTTCCAAAACCACAAGAGCATGAAGGACACGTGGCCCTTCTGCTGCTGATCTGGGGACAGGGACTGCTTCTGCTGCTGATCTGGGGACAGGGACTGCTTCTGCTGCTGATCTGGGGACAGGGACTGCTTCTGCTGCTGATCTGGGGACAGGGACTGCTTCTGCTGCTGATCTGGGGACAGGGACTGCTTCTGCTGCTGATCTGGGGACAGGGACTGCTTCTGCTGCTGATCTGGGGACAGGGACTGCTTCTGCTGCTGATCTGGGGAGCCTGTTGTTGACCTGAGAGAGAAAGAGGCAGAGGGGAGGTCGAGGTTCGGCCAGTTCAGCTCAGAGTGTCATCAGTCACAGTCGTCTGGTAAATGTAAACTGTTCTATAATAAAAAAGACAAACCCCTAAAGAGAGACTTGTCTTCCTCATGTTATGGTCACGCTTTGAGATAGAACTCTGGTCTCGTCTGTTCCCATTAACTATGCTGTCTAAACGCTCTTCCCAAATACATGTTATTATCGACCCCCGACCCCCGTCTCCTGGTCTGCACTGTACGTTATTATAAGCCTTTAGCTAGACTAACAACACCAGCTCCACATGAGCAAACCTGAAGGAGCCTGACTGGTGTCTGTGGGGGGGGGTCGTGATTGGTCGTGTTGGGGGGGTCGTGATTGTAGTCGTGTTGTTTTGGGGGGGGTGATTGTAGTCGTGTTTGGGGGATTGTAGTCGTGTTGTTTTTGGGGGGGGCAGATGTTGTTGTTTTGGGGGGATTGTGGTTGTTTTGGGGGGCAGATTGTAGTCGTGTTGTTTTGGGGGGGGCAGATTGTAGTCTTGTTGTTTTGGGGGGGCAGATTGTAGTCGTGTTGTTTTGGGGGGCAGATTGTAGTCTTGTTGTTTTGGGGGGGCAGATTGTAGTCGTGTTGTTTTGGGGGGGCAGATTGTAGTTGTGTTGTTTGGGGGGCAGATTGTAGTCGTGTTGTTTTGGGGGCAGATTGTAGTTGTGTTGTTTGGGGGGGCAGATTGTAGTCGTGTTGTTTTGGGGGGTGGTCAGATTGTTGGGGGGGGCGAGTCGTGTTGTTTTGGGGGGCAGATTGTAGTCGTGTTGTTTTGGGGAGATTGTGGTCGTGTTGTTTTGGGGGGCAGATTGTAGTCGTGTTGTTGTTTTTTTGGGGGCAGATTGTAGTCGTGTTGTTTGGGGGGTTGTTTGTTTTGTAGCAGAAGCTGATTGGGGGGGCAGATTGATCTGTTGTTTGGGGGTGTTGTTTGTTTTGGGGGGCAGATTGTAGTCAGATTGTAGTCACAATGTGATTTGTGTTGTTGTTGCCCTGATCACAATGATTGACATGTTAAGAAGCATTAGTTTATGTGAAGGCAGGAGGTCCCTGATCTGTTGGCCAGTGTCCAATCCAAAGGCACATTTAAACTCCTTATTGAAACCCCACCTGAAACCCCACCTCTTTAAGGAATACCTAGGATAGGATAAAGTAATCCTTCTCACCCCCTTAAAAGATTTAGATGCACTATTGTAAAGTGGCTGTTCCACTGGATGTCATAAGGTGAATGCACCAATTTGTAAGTCGCTCTGGATAAGAGCGTCTGCTAAATGACTTAAATGTAAATGTATTAAATGTTGTCCTCAGTGATTTATGTTTTTAGTTATTTATATAACCTTTTATTTAACTAGGCGAGTCAGTTAAGAGCAAATTCTTATTTACAATGACGGCCAAACCCGGACGACGCCGGGACAATTGTGCGCCACCCTATGGGACTCCCGATCACGGCCGGTTGTGATACAGCCTGGATTCGAACCAGGGTGTCTGTAGTGAAGCCTCTGTGATACAGCCTGGATTCACTGAACCAGGGTGTCTGTAGTGAAGCCTCTACCACTGAGATGCAGTGTCTTAGACCGCTGAACCAGGGTCTGTAGTGAAGTCTCTACCACTGAGATGCAGTGTCTTAGACCACTGAACCAGGGTCTGTAGTGACGCCTCTACCACAGTGTCTTAGACCGCTGAACCAGGGTCTGTAGTGACGCCTCTACCACAGTGTCTTAGACCGCTGAACCAGGGTCTGTAGTGACGCCTCTACCACTGAGATGCAGGGTCTGCCTCTACCACAGTGTCTTACCGCTGAACCAGGGTCTGTAGTGACGCCTCTACCACTGAGATGCAGTAGCCTTAGGTCTTGGACCGCTGAACCAGGGTCTGTAGTGACGCCTCTACCACTGAGATGCAGTGCCTTAGACCGCTGAACCAGGGTCTGTAGTGACGCCTCTACCACTGAGATGCAGTGCCTTAGACCACTGAACCAGGGTCTGTAGTGACGCCGCTACCACTGAGATGCGGTGCCCTAGACCGCTGAACCAGGGTCTGTAGTGACGCCTCTACCACTGAGATGCTTCTTAGATCAGTCATCTTTATTCTCCAGTCTTCTGATGTTCACAGGATCGGTCTCGGAACGGATCAACGCACCGTTTGGGGTCGATTCCAAATGAAGTTTCAGCCACAATTATTCACTGCGTTTCTCAAGGACACGGGCCTAAAATACACCGTTGTTCTGCATCCTCAAGACACATGTCCTCTACTCTACCACTTACTCTGAATGTACTCTGAATGTGTTAATATATATATATATATATATATATATATATGGATTTGGATTTGACCCAGAAATCTGTGATTAAAGTTCTGGTTCATTAGACGGAATATCAACAATATGGTCCCAACCAGGTTGGGTTCCCTCCCACCTGGGAGTACCTAGGAAATTCAATTAAATCTCAAATTGATTTACAATATTAGTTTCATTAGATTTGATATTACTTTATACACCTATTAAATCAAATTTAAATTGATTTAGCTACTCCTATTCATTTCCCCGCTATAAACAGCGATGTCGAAATCCTCCCGTGGGCCTGTAGCTACTTAGACGTGTTACCAACGGTAACAAGAGTTGAATATACAACAGGATAGTAAAACCAAGGAGACTTGATGAATGTGCTGAAAGATACAGGAGACTGTTCTGCCTTATTATTATTATTGGACCCTGCTGGTCATTTATGAACATTTGAACATCTTGGCCATGTTCTGTTATAATCTCCACCCGGCACAGCCAGAAGAGGACTGGCCACCCCACATAGCCTGGTTCCTCTCTAGGTTTATAATCTCCACCTGGCACAGCCAGAAGAGGACTGGCCACCCCACATAGCCTGGTTCCTCTCTGGTTTATAATCTCCACCCGGCACAGCCAGAAGAGGACTGGCCACCCCACATAGCCTGGTTCCTCTCTAGGTTTATAATCTCCACCCGGCACAGCCAGAAGAGGACTGGCCACCCCACATAGCCTGGTTCCTCTCTAGGTTTATAATCTCCACCCGGCACAGCCAGAAGAGGACTGGCCACCCCACATAGCCTGGTTCCTCTCTAGGTTTATAATCTCCACCCGGCACAGCCAGAAGAGGACTGGCCACCCCACATAGCCTGGTTCCTCTCTAGGTTTATAATCTCCACCCGGCACAGCCAGAAGAGGACTGGCCACCCCTCATAGCCTGGTTCCTCTCTAGGTTTATAATCTCCACCCGGCACAGCCAGAAGAGGACTGGCCACCCCACATAGCCTGGTTCCTCTCTAGGTTTATAATCTCCACCTGGCACAGCCAGAAGAGGACTGGCCACCCCACATAGCCTGGTTCCTCTCTAGGTTTATAATCTCCACCCGGCACAGCCAGAAGAGGACTGGCCACCCCACATAGCCTGGTTCCTCTCTAGGTTTATAATCTCCACCCGGCACAGCCAGAAGAGGACTGGCCACCCCTTATAGCCTGGTTCCTCTCTAGGTTTCTAATCTCCACCCGGCACAGCCAGAAGAGGACTGGCCACCCCTTATAGCCTGGTTCCTCTATAGGTTTATAATCTCCACCTGGCACAGCCAGAAGAGGACTGGCCACCCCTTATAGCCTGGTTCCTCTATAGGTTTATAATCTCCACCTGGAACACGTGGCTGATGTACAGCCAGAAGAGGACTGATGCCACCCCACATAGCCTGGTTCCTCTCTAGGTTTATAATCTCCACCCGGTACAGCCAGAAGAGGACTGTATCATAGGTAGGTTCCTCTTTTCAGTTTATAATCTCACCCCTCATAGCCTGGTTCCTCTCTAGGTTTATGTACCATGGGTAGTGTTCTATAGGAACACGTGGCTGATGTACCATGGGTAGTGTTCTATAGGAACACGTGGCTGATGTACCATGGGTAGTGTTCTATAGGAACACGTGGCTGATGTACCATGGGTAGTGTTCTATAGGAACACGTGGCTGATGTATCATGGGTAGTTTTCTATAGGAACACGTGGCTGATGTACCATGGGTAGGTTTCTATAGGAACACGTGGCTGATGTACCATGGGTAGGTTTCTATAGGAACACGTGGCTGATGTACCATGGGTAGTGTTCTATAGGAACACGTGGCTGATGTACCATGGGTAGTGTTCTATAGGAACACGTGGCTGATGTACCATGGGTAGTTTTCTATAGGAACACGTGGCTGATGTACCATGGGTAGTGTTCTATAGGAACACGTGGCTGATGTATCATGGGTAGTGTTCTATAGGAACACATGGCTGATGTACCATGGGTAGTGTTCTATAGGAACACGTGGCTGATGTACCATGGGTAGTTTTCTATAGGAACACGTGGCTGATGTACCATGGGTAGTGTTCTATAGGAACACGTGGCTGATGTACCATGGGTAGGTTCTATAGGAACACGTGGCTGATGTACCATGGGTAGTGTTCTATAGGAACACGTGGCTGATGTACCATGGGTAGTTTTCTATAGGAACACGTGGCTGATGTACCATGGGTAGGTTTCTATAGGAACACGTGGCTGATGTTAGCGCCATGACGACCTACTCGTCTATGTTTACATGTTGTGTTAGAGGATGATGTTGTTGTTTGGTTCTACAGCTGTGGGTTAAATCCTCGTTAACCAGAAATAAAGGGTGTTTATGCCCCATGTCCTCAGTTGTTTACGCCTCTGACATCAATTCAGCCGTGAAGGAACCCAAGGCTCATTTCACATTGGTACTGCATCTCTATCAGGGAAAACAGCATCTGTATCTTAAACATTTACATCATGTTTCATAGACGACGTTGTTATCATGCTTGAATGTAATGCTGATAGCTTCGAGTTGAGAAACCGTGGCGTTCCCCCATTGTGTGTGTGTGTGTGTGTGTGTGTGTAGAGGGGGGGTAGCCTGAGGGAGTTAGCCTATTGGCAGCCAGTAAAAGGCCTATTGTGATGTGCTGAGGCAGAAGGTCTCCACAGCCCATAAACAAGACGAGGCGTTTACTGTCGTTTTGTCGACTTTGTCATTAGTGTTCTGGTGAAAGATGATCACTTACTGAAGAAGGGTTACTGACTGACCTTGATTTATATATCCACCCCCTCTCTCTCTCTCTCTCTGTCTCTCTCTCTCTCTCTCTCTCTCTCTCTCCCCTCTGTCTCTCCACCCTCCCCCTCTCTCTCTCTCTCCCTCTGTCTCTCTCCACCCTCCCCCTCTCTCTCTCTCTCCACCCTCCACCTCTCTCTCTCTCTGCCACCCTCTCCTCTCTCTCTCTGCCACCCTCTCTCTCTCTCTCTCTCTCTCTCCCCCTCCTCTCTCTCTCTGCCACCCTCTCTCTCTCTCTCTCTCCTTCTCTCTCTGCCTCCCTCCTCTCTCTGCCACCCTCTCTCTCTCTCTCCTCCCTCCTCTCTCTCCACCCTCCTCCTCTCTCTCTCTGCCACCCTCTCTCTCTCCTTCTCTCTCTGCCTCCCTCCTCTCTCTGCCACCCCTCTCTCTCTCTCTCTCTGCCACCCTCTCTCTCTCTCCTTCTCTCTCTGCCTCCCTCCTCTCTCTCTCTCTCTGCCACCCTCTCTCTCTCTCTTCTCTCTCTGCCACCCCTCTCTCTACCTCCCTCCTCTCTCTGCCACCCCTCCTCCTCTCTCTCTCTGCCACCCTCTCTCTCTCCTTCTCTCTCTCTCTCTCTCTCTCTGCCTCCCTCCTCTCTCTGCCACCCTCCTCTCTCTCTCTCTGCCACCCTCTCTCTCTCTCCTTCTCTCTCTGCCTCCCCTCCTCCTCTCTCTCTCTACCACCCTCCTCCTCTCTCTCTCTGCCACCCTCTCTCTCTCCCCCTCTCTCTGCCACCCTCTCTCTCTCTGCCACTCCCCCTCCTCTCTCTGCCACCCTCCTCTCTCTCTCTCTCTCTCTGCCACCCTCTCTCTCTCTCCTCTCTCTCTCTGCCTCCCTCCTCTATCTGCCCTCCTCTCGCTTGCTTCTCTCTCTCTCTCTCTTCCTCTCTCTCTCTCTCCCGGTGCTCAGACATGTTTTATCTGAGTCTATGACGGTACAGGCATTAGACGGAGGTGTAATTTATCAGAGTTGTGTAAGCTTGACTGACCAATGTGTCTCTAATGGCCTAGCAGAATTGGGCAATGCTGTGACGCTTCGCCACTGTCTGAACGTGGTGTTGGTGGCCTCGTCTCTCTCGCCCTCCCTTCTCCCATCGGCAGCTCTTTTAAACGCCTGTCGTCAGCTCAGAGACTCAACACAACAACACATGACTCACTGTGGGATGTCTTTCTTCCTCTTCATTGTCTCGTCTTCTTTCTTCTCTAATTATTGTAGAAGGATTGTAAGTGTGTTTTTATTTAGGACTGACTCTAGAACTTGTTTACGGAGCAAATGACAGGATTTGACACCTTATTTAGCAGAGGTTACAATTGAAGCGTTCATTAATGGATGTAAATTTATCAGACACCGGGCTGCTATTTATTTTGATCAAGAGATTGGCAAGCGCCACGTCAAGACATTCACATAAACAACCATCCTATTATCCCTCTTAGTGTATATACACACACACACACACACACACACACACACACACACACACACACACACACTATCTCTCTCTCTCACACACACACACACTATCTCTCTCTCTCTCTCTCTCTCTATTCACTCACTCACTCACTCACACACACACACTCACTCACTCACTCACTCACTCACTCACTCACTCACTCACTCACTCACTCACTCACTCACACACACACACTCACACACACACACACACACACACACACACACACACACACACACACAGGTGTAGTCTGATAGGCCTGCTCTATAGCCCCTCCCTCAATAGATGGTAGTGTGGTCTGATAGGCCTGCTCTATAGCCCCTCCCTCAGTAGATGGTAGTGTTGTCTGATAGGTCTGCTCTATAGCCCCTCCCTCAATAGATGGTAGTGTTGTCTGATAGGCCTGCTCTATAGCTCCTCCCTCGATAGATGGTAGTGTTGTCTGATAGGCCTGCTCTATAGCTCCTCCCTCAGTAGATGGTAGTGTGGTCTGATAGGCCTGCTCTATAGCTCCTCCCTCAATATATGGTAGTGTGGTCTGATAGGCCTGCTCTATAGCTCCTCCCTCGATAGATGGTAGTGTTGTCTGATTGGCCTGCTCTATAGCTCCCCCCTCAATAGATGGTAGTGTTGTCTGATAGGCCTGCTCTATAGCTCCTCCCTCAGTAGATGGTAGTGTGGTCTGATATGCCTGCTCTATAGCTCCTCCCTCAATATATGGTAGTGTGGTCTGATAGGCCTGCTCTATAGCTCCTCCCTCGATAGATGGTAGTGTTGTCTGATTGGCCTGCTCTATAGCTCCCCCCTCAATAGATGGTAGTGTTGTCTGATTGGCCTGCTCTATAGCTCCTCCCTCAATATATGGTAGTGTTGTCTGATTGGCCTGCTCTATAGCTCCTCCCTCGATAGATGGTAGTGTTGTCTGATTGGCCTGCTCTATAGCTCCTCCCTCAATAGATGGTAGTGTTGTCTGATTGGCCTGCTCTATAGCTCCTCCCTCAATATATGGTAGTGTTGTCTGATTGGCCTGCTCTATAGCTCCTCCCTCAATAGATGGTAGTGTTGTCTGATTGGCCTGCTCTATAGCTCCTCCCTCAATAGATGGTAGTGTTGTCTGATTGGCCTGCTCTATAGCTCCTCCCTCAATAGATGGTAGTGTTGTCTGATAGGCCTGCTCTATAGCTCCTCCCTCGATAGATGGTAGTGTTGTCTGATTGGCCTGCTCTATAGCTCCTCCCTCGATAGATGGTAGTGTTGTCTGATAGGCCTGCTCTATAGCTCCTCCCTCAATAGATGGTAGTGTGGTCTGATTGGCCTGCTCTATAGCTCCTCCCTCAATAGATGGTAGTGTTGTCTGATTGGCCTGCTCTATAGCTCCTCCCTCAGTAGATGGTAGTGTTGTCTGATTGGCCTGCTCTATAGCTCCTCCCTCAATAGATGGTAGTGTTGTCTGATTGGCCTGCTCTAGATTCACCAGGCCTGTCTGTAATAATACACCTGATAATCTGAATAAGCAGTTGACATGATTTGAATATTTATTTGGCACGTGTCGTATAGTGAAATGATGTTATCTAGATAGGGCCGTGCTGTGTTGCCGGTAGCATCTGGGCAGACTCAGCAGCCAGACAGTGGCAGGAGCTCAGACATCCCATAATTGTCATTGGATCCAACTTTCTCCGGGATTAGCCTTCGTTCTAAATATATTTCCCAAACGTTTGGGGTATTTGGTGGTTGGCTGAGGCTAAACAATCAGTCTTTAATATTTTATTGTTTGTATCAGTGCTGGCTTTTCCCACTGTGCTGTAACAATGTAGATAGAGGGTGTATCCTAAACGGCACCCTGTTCCCTACACAGTGCACTGCTTTTGACCACATCCCTATGATCCCCTGGTCTAAAGTAGTGCACTACATAGGGAAGTGGGTGCCATTTGGGAGGCAGCCAAGGGTTTTTCCCCCACAGACGGCCTTTTCCTTCTCTCTCTACAATCGTCCATTAGCATGATGTCTATCACAAACTATTTACACTGTCTGACTCCTACTCTGGGAATGTTTTAAAACAGACATTTTCCCAGAGCCTGTTGTGTAGCTTTGGTGATGTGTGTGTGTGTGTACGGAAAAAATATTAAAATGTTTGAGGGTCATGTGTTGGTTAGCTGAGAGAGAGAGAGAGAGAGGGCAATGTGTTGGTTAGCTGAGAGAGAGGGCAATGTGTTGGTTAGCTGAGAGAGAGAGAGGGCAATGTGTTGGTTAGCTGAGAGAGCGAGAGAGAGAGAGAGAGGGCAATGTGTTGGTTAGCTGAGAGAGAGCGAGGGCAATGTGTTGGTTAGCTGAGAGAGAGAGAGGGCAGTGTGTTGGGTAGCTGAGAGAGAGAGAGGGCAGTGTGTTGGGTAGCTGAGAGAGAGAGAGAGAGAGAGAGAGGGCAATGTGTTGGTTAGCTGAGAGAGAGAGAGAGAGAAAGAGAGAGAGAGAGAGAGAGGGCCATGTGTTGGTTAGCTGAGAGAGAGGGCAATGTGTTGGTTAGCTGAGAGAGCGAGAGAGAGAGAGGTCAATGTGTTGGTTAGCTGAGAGAGAGCTCCCTCAGAGAGAGAGAGAGAGAGGGCAATGTGTTGGTTAGCTGAGAGAGAGAGAGGGCAGTGTGTTGGGTAGCTGAGAGAGAGAGAGGGCAGTGTGTTGGGTAGCTGAGAGAGAGAGAGGGCAGTGTGTTGGGTAGCTGAGAGAGAGAGGGGGCAGTGTGTTGGGTAGCTGAGGGAGAGAGCTGAGAGAGAGATGGCAGTGTGTTGTAGAGCTGAGGGAGAGAGAGGGCAGTGTGTTGGGTAGCTGAGAGAGAGAGAGGGGCAGTGTGTTGGGTAGCTGAGAGAGAGAGGGGCAGTGTGTTGGGTAGCTGAGGGAGAGAGAGGGCAGTGTGTTGGGTAGCTGAGAGAGAGAGAGGCAGTGTGTTGGGTAGCTGAGAGAGAGAGAGGGCAGTGTGTTGGGTAGCTGAGGGAGAGAGAGGGCAGTGTGTTGGGTAGCTGAGAGAGAGAGAGGGCAGTGTGTTGGGTAGCTGAGAGAGAGAGGGCAGTGTGTTGGGTAGCTGAGGGAGAGAGAGGGCAGTGTGTTGGGTAGCTGAGGGAGAGAGGGGCATTGTGTTGGTTAGCTGAGGGAGAGAGAGGGCAGTGTGTTGGGTAGCTGAGAGAGAGAGAGGGCAGTGTGTTGGGTAGCTGAGAGAGAGGGGCAGTGTGTTGGGTAGCTGAGAGAGAGAGAGGGCAGTGTGTTGGTTGGCTGAGGGAGAGAGGGGCAGTGTGTTGGTTAGCTGAGGGAGAGAGAGGGCAGTGTGTTGGTTAGCTGAGGGAGAGAGAGAGAGGGTTGGTTAGCTGAGAGAGGGCAGTGTGTTGGGTAGCTGAGGGAGAGAGAGGGCAGTGTGTTGGGTAGCTGAGGGAGAGAGAGGGCAGTGTGTTGGGTAGCTGAGAGAGAGAGAGGGCAGTGTGTTGGGTAGCTGAGGGAGAGAGAGGGCAGTGTGTTGGGTAGCTGAGGGAGAGAGAGGGCAGTGTGTTGGGTAGCTGAGAGAGAGAGAGGGCAGTGTGTTGGGTAGCTGAGAGAGAGAGGGGGCAGTGTGTTGGGTAGCTGAGAGAGAGAGGGGCAGTGTGTTGGGTAGCTGAGGGAGAGAGCTGAGAGAGAGAGATGGCAGTGTGTTGTAGAGCTGAGGGAGAGAGAGGGCAGTGTGTTGGTAGCTGAAAGAGAGAGAGAGGGGGCAGTGTGTTGTAGAGCTGAGAGAGAGAGAGGGCAGTGTGTTGGGTAGCTGAGGAGAGAGAGGGGCAGTGTGTTGGGTAGCTGAGAGAGAGAGGGCAGTGTGTTGTAGAGCTGAGGGAGAGAGAGGCAGTGTGTTGGGTAGCTGAGGGAGAGAGGGGCAGTGTGTTGGGTAGCTGAGGGAGAGAGCTGAGAGAGGGCAGTGTGTTGTAGAGCTGAGAGAGAGAGAGGGCAGTGTGTTGGGTAGCTGAGGGAGAGAGAGGGCAGTGTGTTGGGTAGCTGAGAGAGAGAGAGGGCAGTGTGTTGGGTAGCTGAGAGAGAGAGAGGGCAGTGTGTTGTAGAGCTGAGGGAGAGAGAGGGCAGTGTGTTGGGTAGCTGAGAGAGAGAGAGGGCAGTGTGTTGGGTAGCTGAGAGAGAGAGAGAGGGCAGTGTGTTGTAGAGCTGAGAGAGAGAGAGGGCAGTGTGTTGGGTAGCTGAGGGAGAGAGAGGGCAGTGTGTTGGGTAGCTGAGAGAGAGAGAGGGCAGTGTGTTGTAGAGCTGAGGGAGAGAGAGGGCAGTGTGTTGGGTAGCTGAGGGAGAGAGAGGGCAGTGTGTTGGGTAGCTGAGGGAGAGAGCTGAGAGAGAGAGAAGGCAGTGTGTTGTAGAGCTGAGAGAGAGAGAGGGCAGTGTGTTGGGTAGCTGAGGGAGAGAGAGGGCAGTGTGTCGGGTAGCTGAGAGAGAGAGAGAGGGCAGTGTGTTGGGTAGCTGAGAGAGAGAGAGGGCAGTGTGTTGGGTAGCTGAGAGAGAGAGAGGGCAGTGTGTTGTAGAGCTGAGGGAGAGAGAGGGCAGTGTGTTGGGTAGCTGAGAGAGAGAGGGCAGTGTGTTGGGTAGCGAGAGAGAGAGGGCAGTGTGTTGGTTAGCTGAGAGAGAGAGAGAGGGCAGTGTGTTGGGTAGCTGAGGGAGAGAGAGGGCAGTGTGTTGGGTAGCTGAGAGAGAGAGAGGGCAGTGTGTTGGGTAGCTGAGAGAGAGAGAGGGCAGTGTGTTGGGTAGCTGAGAGAGAGAGAGGGCAGTGTGTTGGGTAGCTGAGAGAGGGCAGTGTGTTGGGTAGCTGAGGGAGAGAGAGGGCAGTGTGTTAGGTAGCTGAGAGAGAGAGACAGCAGTGTGTTGGGTAGCTGAGAGAGAGAGAGTGCAGTGTGTTGGGTAGCTGAGAGAGGGCAGTGTGTTGGGTAGCTGAGGGAGAGAGAGGGCAGTGTGTTGGGTAGCTGAGAGAGAGAGACAGCAGTGTGTTGTAGAGCTGAGGGAGGTGAAATAGTGTGTGGTGAGAGGGAAGGGGTCCTGTAGGGGCCTGCTTCCTGAGTGATTTCACCCTGTCACAGCTCCGGTCCCAAAGGTGGTGGGTGGAGAACCAAACAATGGTTCTTATCAGGCTGCCTGCTGACCTTCAAATATGAGCCTGTTATTTCTGCCTTTCAGCCTGCCTGCCTGTCTGCCTGTTTGTCCGTCTGTCTGTATCAGTAATAGTAGCAGCAGTAGTGGTATCAGTAATAGTAGCAGCAGTAGTGGTAGCAGTAGTGGTATCAGTAGTGGTATCAGTAATAGTAGCAGCAGTAGTGGTATCAGTAATAGTAGCAGTAGTAGTGGTATCAGTAATAGTAGCAGCATTAGTGGTATCAGTAATAGTAGTAGTAGTAGTGGTATCAGTAGTGGTATCAGTAATAGTAGTAGTAGTGGTATCTGTAATGTAGCAGCAGTAGTGGTAGCAGTAGTTTGTATCAGTAATAGTGCCTAGTGGTATCAGTCTGGTATCTGTTTGTCTAGTAGTAGCCTGTATTAGTAGTGGTATCAGTAATAGTAGTAGTAGTGGTATCAGTCTGGTATCAGTAATGGTAGTAGTAGTGTATCAGTAGTGGTATCAGTAATAGTAGTTAGTGGTATCAGTAGTCTGTAGTGGTATCTGTAGCAGTAGTGATATTAGTAGTGCAGTAGTTTGTGATATCTTGCAGTAGTGGTGTTAGTAGCAGTGCAGTGTTTGTATCAGTAGTAGTGTAGTTTATCAGTGTGGTATCTGTGTGGTATCAGTAGTGGTAGCAGTAGTGGTATCAGTAGTGTCTGCCTAGTGGTAGCAGTAATAGTCTGCCTAGTGGTTCAGTAATAGTAGCCTGTAGTGGTATCTGTAGTTGTGTAGTGGTATCAGTAGCCTGGCCTCAGTAATAGTAGTAGTAGTGGTATCAGTAATAGTAGCAGCAGTAGTGGTAGCAGTAATCAGTGGTATCAGTAATAGTAGCAGCAGTAGTGGTATCAGTAATAGTAGTAGTAGTAGTGGTATCAGTAGTGGTATCACAATAGTAGTAGTAGTGGTATCAGTAATAGTAGCAGCAGTAGCCAGGTGGTATCAGTAATAGTGGCATCAGTAGTGGTATCAGTAGTGGTATCAGTAATAGTAGTAGTAGTGGTATTATCTGGTATCAGTAATAGTAGTAGTAGTGGTATCAGTAGTGGTATCAGTAATAGTAGTGAGTGGTATCATAGTGAATCAGTAATAGTAGTAGTAGTGGTATCAGTAGTTGTAGTGGTATCTGTAGCTAGTGATATCCTCTGCTAGCAGTAGTTATATGACTATCATCATCTGGTATTAGTAGCAGCAGTACCAGTTCTAGTAGTCAGTAGTAGTATAGTTGTATCAGTAGTAGCATCAGTAGTTGTATCAGTGTAGTCTAGTTGTGGTCAGTAGTTGTATCATAGTAGCACTATCAGTAGTTGTAGTAGTAGTAGTAGTGTAGTCTAGTTAGCTGTGGTAGTAGCTAGCAGTAGCCTGTATCAGTAGTAGTAGTAGTAGTAGTTGTATCATAGTAGTAGTAGTTGTATCAGTAGTAGTAGTAGCAGTAGTTGTAGTAGTAGTAGTAGTAGTTGTATAGTAGTATAGCAGTAGTTGTATCAGTAGTAGTAGTTGTAGTAGTAGTATCAGTACTATATCAGTCTATATAGTAGTAGTAGTAGGTGTGTTCTAGCAGTAGTTGTATCAGTAGTAGTAGTAGTAGTAGTATATCAGTAGTAGTAGTAGTTGTAAGTTGTATCAGTAGTAGTAGTAGTTGTATCAGTAGTAGCAGTAGCAGTAGTTGTATAGCATCAGTAGTAGTAGTAGTGTACTTGTGGTGGTAGCAGTAGCAGTAGTTGTATCAGTAGTACTAGTAGTAGTTGTATCAGTAGTAGTAGTAGTAGTAGTAGTTGTATCAGTAGTAGTAGTAGTAGTAGTAGTTGTATCAGTAGTAGCAGTAGCAGTAGTTGTATCAGTAGTAGTAGTAGTAGTAGTTGTATCAGTAGTAGTAGTAGTTGTGGTAGTAGTTGTGATAGTAGCAGTAGTTGTATCAGTAGTAGTAGTAGTTGTTAGTAGTTGTATCAGTAGTAGCAGTAGCTAGTAGTTGTATCAGTAGTAGTAGTGTTGTATCTAGTAGCCTTAGCAGTAGTTGTATCAGTAGTAGTAGTAGTGTAGTTGTATCAGTAGTAGTAGTAGTAGTAGTAGTAGTAGCAGCAGTAGTAGCAGTAGTTGTATCAGTAGTAGCAGTAGTTGTGGTATTAGTAGCAGCAGTACCAGTTGTAGTAGTAGCAGTAGTAGCAGTAGTTGTATCAGTAGTAGCAGTAGTTGTATCAGTAATAGTAGTAGTTGTGGTAGTAGTTGTGGTAGTAGTAGCAGTAGCAGTAGTTGTATCAGTAGTAGTAGTAGTAGTTGTGGTAGTAGCAGTAGCAGTAGTTGTAGCAGTAGTTGTATCAGTAGTAGTAGTACCAGTAGCAGTAGTAATAGTAGTTAATTATCTGAAATAATTAGCATCTGTACCAAATTTATTTTGAATCAATTCCTTATTTTTACCTCTGAAACCAAATGTGTCCCAATTGGTTCCCTTATTCCCTATAGAGAGTGTACTAATTCTAACACTACTACTCCCAGACTGTACTTACCTGGTCGAAAGTAGTGTGCTGCGTAGGGAATAGGGTGTGATTTGGGACGGAGCCAGTCAGTGACTGCTGTTCCTACTACTCCATCATTAGTAATGGATTCTGATGGTCTGCCCTGTTCTATTTCTGGCCCAGCCATAATGTACTCTTAAGACCGTATTATTATGTGGTATAATTGCCAGGGAAATTCAAATTACAAAGTGCACATGGTCCTCCTAAAGTTGGCTTTAAACTTAGCTAATTAATAATAATTAGTAAAAAATTATTGAGCGAAACTTTAACATGAGCAACTTTTCTCCTTTATCAAATTCCCCGAGCTGACAAGGTAAATATCTGTCCTTCTGCCCCTGAACAAGGCAGTTGATATACGCATGAACCTCTGTCGCCAATTGGCTGGAAACCTAGCTTCTGTCACATCTCTAAATGTGTCCCTCCCTCCCTCCCTCCCTCCCTCCCTCCCTCACTGCCTCACTGCCTCACTGCCTCTCCCTCTCTCTCCTCTACTCACAGCCTCTCTCTCCCCTCTCTCCTTTCGCTCTCTCTCCATCTCTCTCTCCTTTTGCTCTCTCCTCCCCCACTGAGGCTCTCTAGCTCCCTGTCTCTATCTCCCCCTCTCTCACACACACTCACACACTCTTAGTCCTAGGCCCTATCTCTTCTCATGTCCATCCACTCTGAATAATTTTAATTTTCCAAAGCAAACAAACTCTCACGCAGATTGTTTAGTCTCGCCTCAGCTCAAATAAATATTACAACTTAAACTATGAAATTGATTGACATTTGGTTGGGCCAAAGGAGTGGAGGGCAGAATAAGTGAGTGAGGGCCCACTCTGATGTCTGGTATGTAGAGTAATGCTGGGCCTCTCTGATGACTGGTATGTAGAGTAATGCTGGGCCTCTCTGATGTCTGGTATGTAGAGTAATGCTGGGCCTCTCTGGTGTCTGGTATGTAGAGTAATGCTGGGCCTCTCTGATGACTGGTATGTAGAGTAATGCTGGGCCTCTCTGATGACTGGTATGTAGAGTAATGCTGGGCCTCTCTGGTGTCTGGTATGTAGAGTAATGCTGGGCCTCTCTGATGACTGGTATGTAGAGTAATGTGGGCCTATGACTGGTATATAGAGTAATGCTGGGTCTCTCTGATGACTGATGTCTGGTATGTAGAGTAATGCTGGGCCTCTCTGATGACTGATGTCTGGTATGTAGAGTAATGCTGTGTCTCTCTGATGACTGATGTCTGGTATGTAGAGTAATGCTGGGCCTCTCTGATGACTGATGACTGGTATGTAGAGTAATGCTGGGTCTCTCTGATGACTGATGTCTGGTATGTAGAGTAATGCTGGGCCTCTCTGATGACTGGTATGTAGAGTAATGCTGGTATTGATGTCTGGTATGTAGAGTAATGCTGGGCCTCTCTGATGACTGGTATATAGAGTAATGCTGGGCCTCTCTGATTGATGTCTGGTAATAGAGTAATGCTGGGCCTCTGATGTCTGGTATGTAGAGTAATGCTGGGTCTCTCTGATGACTGATGTCTGGTATGTAGAGTAATGCTGGGCCACTCTGATGTCTGGTATGTAGAGTAATGCTGGTCTCTCTGATGTCTGGTATGTAGAGTAATAGTGCGTCTCTGATGTCTGGTATATAGAGTAATGCTGGGCCTCTCTGATGTCTGGTATGTAGAGTAATGTGGGCCTATCTGATGACTGATGTCTGGTATCAGAGTAATGCTGGGCCTCTCTGATGTCTGGTATGTAGAGTAATGCTGGGCCTCTCTGATGTCTGGTATGTAGAGTAATGTTGGGCCTCTCTGATGTCTGGTATGTAGAGTAATGATGGGCCTCTCTGATGTCTGGTATGTAGAGTAATGATGGGCCTCTGGTGTCTGGTATGTAGAGTAATGCTGGGCCTCTGATGTCTGGTATGTAGAGTAATGCTGGGCCTCTCTGATGTCTGGTATGTAGAGTAATGCTGGGCCTCTCTGATGTCTGGTAGTAGAGTAATGTGGTATCAGTCTGGTATGTAGAGTAATGCTGGGCCACTCTGATGTCTGGTATGTAGAGTAATGCTGGGCCTCTGATGACTGGTATGTAGAGTAATGCTGGGTCTCTGATGTCTGGTAATAGAGTAATGCTGGGCCTATGTCTGGTATGGTAGAGTAATGCTGGGCCTCTCTGATGTCTGGTATGTAGAGTAATGCTGGGCCTCTCTGATGTCTGGTATGTAGAGTAATGATGGGCCTCTCTGGTGTCTGGTATGTAGAGTAATGCTGGGCCTCTGATTTCTGGTATGTAGAGTAATGCTGGGCCTCTCTGATGTCTGGTATGTAGAGTAATGCTGGGCCTCTCTGATGTCTGGTATGTAGAGTAATGCTGGGCCACTCTGATGTCTGGTATGTAGAGTAATGCTGGGCCACTCTGATGACTGGTAGTAGAGTAATGCTGGGCCTCTGGTGTCTGTATGTAGAGTAATGCTGGGCCTCTGATGTCTGGTATGTAGAGTAATGCTGGGCCTCTCTGATGTCTGGTATGTAGAGTAATGCTGGGCCTCTCTGATGTCTGGTATGTAGAGTAATGCTGGGCCACTCTGGTGTCTGGTATGTAGAGTAATGCTGGGCCTCTCTGATGACTGATGTCTGGTATGTAGAGTAATGCTGGGCCACTCTGATGACTGATGTCTGGTATATAGAGTAATGCTGGGCCTCTCTGATTGATGTCTGGTATGTAGAGTAATGCTGGGCCCACTCTGACGTCTGGTATGTAGAGTAATGCTGGGCCTCTCTGATGACTGATGTCTGGTATGTAGAGTAATGCTGGGCCTCTCTGATGTCTGGTATGTAGAGTAATGCTGGGCCTCTCTGATGACTGATGTCTGGTATGTAGAGTAATGCTGGGCCACTCTGATGTCTGGTATGTAGAGTAATGCTGGGCCACTCTGATGTGTGGTATGTAGAGTAATGCTGGGTCTCTCTGATGACTGATGTCTGGTATATAGAGTAATGCTGGGCCTCTCTGATGACTGATGTCTGGTATGTAGAGTAATGCTGGGCCTCTCTGATGACTGATGTCTGGTATGTAGAGTAATGCTGGGCCTCTCTGATGACTGATGTCTGGTATGTAGAGTAATGCTTTGCCCACTCTGACGTCTGGTATGTAGAGTAATGCTGGGCCTCTCTGATGACTGGTATATAGAGTAATGCTGGCCCACTCTGACGTCTGGTATGTAGAGTAATGCTGGGCCTCTCTGATGACTGATGTCTGGTATGTAGAGTAATGCTGGGCCTCTCTGACGTCTGGTATGTAGAGTAATGCTGGGCCTCTCTGATGACTGATGTCTGGTATGTAGAGTAATGCTGGGCCTCTCTGATGACTGATGTCTGGTATGTAGAGTAATGCTGGGCCTCTCTGATGACTGACGTCTGGTATGTAGAGTAATGCTGGGCCTCTCTGATGACTGATGTCTGGTATGTAGAGTAATGCTGGGCCCACTCTGACGTCTGGTATGTAGAGTAATGCTGGGCCTCTCTGATGACTGGTATATAGAGTAATGCTGGGCCTCTCTGATGACTGATGTCTGGTATGTAGAGTAATGCTGGGTCTCTCTGATGACTGATGTCTGGTATGTAGAGTAATGCTGGGCCTCTCTGATTGATGTCTGGTATGTAGAGTAATGCTGGGCCTCTCTGATGACTGATGTCTGGTATGTAGAGTAATGCTGGGCCTCTCTGATGACTGATGTCTGGTATGTAGAGTAATGCTGGGCCTCTCTGATGACTGATGTCTGGTATGTAGAGTAATGCTGGGCCTCTCTGATGTCTGGTATGTAGAGTAATGCTGGGCCTCTCTGATGACTGATGTCTGGTATGTAGAGTAATGCTGGGCCTCTCTGATGACTGATGTCTGGTATGTAGAGTAATGCTGGGCCCACTCTGACGTCTGGTATGTAGAGTAATGCTGGGCCTCTCTGATTGATGTCTGGTATGTAGAGTAATGCTGGGCCACTCTGATGTCTGGTATGTAGAGTAATGCTGGGCCACTCTGATGTCTGGTATGTAGAGTAATGCTGGGCCACTCTGATGTCTGGTATGTAGAGTAATGCTGGGCCACTCTGATGTCTGGTATGTAGAGTAATGCTGGGCCTCTCTGATGTCTGGTATGTAGAGTAATGCTGGGCCTCTCTGATGACTGGTATGTAGAGTAATGCTGGGCCTCTCTGATGACTGGTATATAGAGTAATGCTGGGTCTCTCTGATGACTGATGTCTGGTATGTAGAGTAATGCTGGGCCTCTCTGATGACTGATGTCTGGTATGTAGAGTAATGCTGGGTCTCTCTGATGACTGATGTCTGGTATGTAGAGTAATGCTGGGCCTCTCTGATGACTGATGACTGGTATGTAGAGTAATGCTGGGTCTCTCTGATGACTGATGTCTGGTATGTAGAGTAATGCTGGGCCTCTCTGATGACTGGTATGTAGAGTAATGCTGGGCCTCTCTGATTGATGTCTGGTATGTAGAGTAATGCTGGGCCTCTCTGATGACTGGTATATAGAGTAATGCTGGGCCTCTCTGATTGATGTCTGGTATGTAGAGTAATGCTGGGCCTCTGATGTCTGGTATGTAGAGTAATGCTGGGTCTCTCTGATGACTGATGTCTGGTATGTAGAGTAATGCTGGGCCACTCTGATGTCTGGTATGTAGAGTAATGCTGGGTCTCTCTGATGTCTGGTATGTAGAGTAATGCTGCGTCTCTGATGTCTGGTATATAGAGTAATGCTGGGCCTCTCTGATGTCTGGTATGTAGAGTAATGCTGGGCCTCTCTGATGACTGATGTCTGGTATGTAGAGTAATGCTGGGCCTCTCTGATGTCTGGTATGTAGAGTAATGCTGGGCCTCTCTGATGTCTGGTATGTAGAGTAATGTTGGGCCTCTCTGATGTCTGGTATGTAGAGTAATGATGGGCCTCTCTGATGTCTGGTATGTAGAGTAATGATGGGCCTCTCTGGTGTCTGGTATGTAGAGTAATGCTGGGCCTCTGATGTCTGGTATGTAGAGTAATGCTGGGCCTCTCTGATGTCTGGTATGTAGAGTAATGCTGGGCCTCTCTGATGTCTGGTATGTAGAGTAATGCTGGGCCTCTCTGATGTCTGGTATGTAGAGTAATGCTGGGCCACTCTGATGTCTGGTATGTAGAGTAATGCTGGGCCTCTGATGACTGGTATGTAGAGTAATGCTGGGCCTCTCTGATGTCTGGTATGTAGAGTAATGCTGGGCCTCTCTGATGTCTGGTATGTAGAGTAATGCTGGGCCTCTCTGATGTCTGGTATGTAGAGTAATGATGGGCCTCTCTGGTGTCTGGTATGTAGAGTAATGCTGGGCCTCTGATTTCTGGTATGTAGAGTAATGCTGGGCCTCTCTGATGTCTGGTATGTAGAGTAATGCTGGGCCTCTCTGATGTCTGGTATGTAGAGTAATGCTGGGCCACTCTGATGTCTGGTATGTAGAGTAATGCTGGGCCACTCTGATGTCTGGTATGTAGAGTAATGCTGGGCCACTCTGATGACTGGTATGTAGAGTAATGCTGGGCCTCTCTGGTGTCTGGTATGTAGAGTAATGCTGGGCCTCTGATGTCTGGTATGTAGAGTAATGCTGGGCCTCTCTGATGTCTGGTATGTAGAGTAATGCTGGGCCTCTCTGATGTCTGGTATGTAGAGTAATGCTGGGCCACTCTGGTGTCTGGTATGTAGAGTAATGCTGGGCCTCTCTGATGACTGATGTCTGCTGGGCCTATGTCTGGTAGAGTAATGCTGGGCCACTCTGATGACTGATGTCTGGTATGTAGAGTAATGCTGGGCCTGATTGATGTCTGGTATGTAGAGTAATGCTGGGCCCACTCTGATGTCTGGTATGTAGAGTAATGCTGGGCCTCTCTGATGACTGATGTCTGGTATATAGAGTAATGCTGGGCCTCTCTGACTGATGTCTGGTATGTAGACTGATGTAATGCTGGGCCTCTCTGATGACTGATGTCTGGTATGTAGAGTAATGCTGGGCCTCTCTGATGACTGATGTCTGGTATGTAGAGTAATGCTGGGCCTCTGATGACTGATGTCTGGTATGTAGAGTAATGCTGGGCCTCTGGGCTGATGACTGATGTCTGGTATGTAGAGTAATGCTGGGCCTCTCTGATGACTGATGTCTGGTATGTAGAGTAATGCTGGGCCTCTCTGATGACTGATGTCTGGTATGTAGAGTAATGCTGGGCCTCTCTGATGACTGATGTCTGGTATATAGAGTAATGCTGGGCCACTCTGATGTCTGGTATGTAGAGTAATGCTGGGCCTCTCTGATGTCTGGTATGTAGAGTAATGCTGGGCCTCTCTGATGACTGATGTCTGGTATGTAGAGTAATGCTGGGCCTCTCTGATTGATGTCTGGTATGTAGAGTAATGCTGGGCCTCTCTGATGACTGATGTCTGGTATGTAGAGTAATGCTGGGCCTCTCTGATGACTGATGTCTGGTATGTAGAGTAATGCTGGGCCTCTCTGATGACTGATGTCTGGTATGTAGAGTAATGCTGGGCCTCTCTGATGTCTGGTATGTAGAGTAATGCTGGGCCTCTCTGATGACTGATGTCTGGTATGTAGAGTAATGCTGGGCCTCTCTGATGACTGATGTCTGGTATGTAGAGTAATGCTGGGCCCACTCTGACGTCTGGTATGTAGAGTAATGCTGGGCCTCTCTGATTGATGTCTGGTATGTAGAGTAATGCTGGGCCACTCTGATGTCTGGTATGTAGAGTAATGCTGGGCCACTCTGATGTCTGGTATGTAGAGTAATGCTGGGCCACTCTGATGTCTGGTATGTAGAGTAATGCTGGGCCACTCTGATGTCTGGTATGTAGAGTAATGCTGGGCCTCTCTGATGTCTGGTATGTAGAGTAATGCTGGGCCTCTCTGATGTCTGGTATGTAGAGTAATGCTGGGCCTCTCTGATGACTGATGTCTGGTATGTAGAGTAATGCTGGGCCTCTCTGATGACTGATGTCTGGTATGTAGAGTAATGCTGGGCCTCTCTGATGACTGATGTCTGGTATATAGAGTAATGCTGGGCCACTCTGATGTCTGGTATGTAGAGTAATGCTGGGCCTCTCTGATGTCTGGTATGTAGAGTAATGCTGGGCCTCTCTGATGACTGATGTCTGGTATGTAGAGTAATGCTGGGCCTCTCTGATGTCTGGTATGTAGAGTAATGCTGGGCCTCTCTGATGACTGATGTTTGGTATGTAGAGTAATGCTGGGCCACTCTGATGTCTGGTATGTAGAGTAATGCTGGGTCTCTCTGATGTCTGGTATATAGAGTAATGCTGGGCCTCTCTCTGTCTGTCTTTCTCTACTCTCTCTCTCTCTTTCTACTCTCTCTCTCTCTTTCTACTCTCTCTCTCTCTTTCTACTCTCTCTCTCTCTTTCCACTCTCCCTGTCTCTTTCTACTCTCTCTCTCCCTACTCTCTCTCTCTCTTTCTACTCTCTCTCTCTCTTTCCACTCTCCCTGTCTCTTTCTACTCTCTCTCTTTCTACTCTCTCTCTCTCTTTCTACTCTCTCTCTCTCTTTCCACTCTCCCTGTCTCTTTCTACTCTCTCTCTCTCTCTACTCTCTCTCTCTCTCTTCTCTCTCTCTCTCCCTCTCTTTCTCTCTCTCTCTCTCTTCTCTCTCTCTCTCTCTACTCTCTCTCTCTCTACTCTCTCTCTCTCTTTCTCTCTCTTTCTTTCTACTCTCTCTCTCTCTCTCTCTCTCTCTCTACTCTCTCTCTCTCTACTCTCTCTCTCTCTTACTCTCTCTCTCTACTCTGTCTCTTTCTACTCTCTCTCTCTCTTTCTACTCTCTCTCTCTCTACTCTCTCTCTCTCTCTCTCTCTCTCTCTCTCTCTTTCTACTCTCTCTCTCTCTCTACTCTCTCTCTCTCTCTCTCTCTACTCTCTCATTCCGTCTGATCGACGTCGCTGCAAATCAAACCTCTCAGGAGATTGAAGGGATTGTCTCCTCCAACTTGTTCCAGGACACTTACAGGAGTCAACGTTTCCCCCTCTCTCTCTTCCCCGTGAACTTTTAGCTTCTTGGCAATGTCAGCTTTGATGTATGACAGCCTCCCCCCCTTGTCTTAAAGCTGAGAGATCTGAGAGCTGTGTGAAACATCTCTTTGTGATAAAGGAGAGGTCTATAAACACAGTGTGTATGGTAACATTTTACCATATTAATTCCATATGGTTAACACTGTAGTACAGTATATCCCAACGCTGTAATTCACTGTGAGGTCTCCGGTTAAACTCTTCCGTACTGTCAATGTAACGCAATACACTTCCAGGAATGCTGTCTTGTACACTTCCTGTCCTCCTCCTAGCCGTGCAGTTCCATCCTGTCCTGAAGAGTTTAATATTATGTAGTGATGTAAACAGACAGGGATATGACATGTGTACAGGGAAAAGGGGTTTGTCTCCATTGTCATTCAGAAACTACATCACATGGTTCAGTTCATACCTGTCCTGTAAAACAAAAGAGCTTGTTTTCAGTCTGATCTGCCCGGGCTGCTTAACAGAAAGATGGACTTGTCCTCAACCTCCCTCACTTGTCCTCAACCTCCCTCCCTTGTCCTCAGCCTCTCTCCCTTGTCCTCAACCTCCCTCCCTTGTCCTCAGCCACCATCCCTTGTCCTCAGCCTCCCTCCCTTGTCCTCAGCCTCCCTCCCTTGTCCTCAGCCTCCCTCCCTTGTCCTCAGCCTCCCTCCCTTGTCCTCAGCCTCTCTCCCTTGTCCTCAGCCTCCCTCCCTTGTCCTCAGCCTCCCTTGTCCTCAGCCTCCCTTGTCCTCAGCCTCTCTCCCTTGTCCTCATCCTCCCTCCCTTGTCCTCAACCTCCCTCCCTTGTCCTCAGCCACCATCCCTTGTCCTCAGCCTCCCTCCCTTGTCCTCAGCCTCCCTCCCTTGTCCTCAGCCTCTCTCCCTTGTCCTCATCCTCCCTCCCTTGTCCTCAATCTCCCTCCCTTGTCCTCAACCTCCCTCTCATGTCCTCATCCTCCCTCCCTTGTCCTCAACCTCCCTCCCTTGTCCTCAGCCTCCCTCCCTTGTCCTCAACCTCCCTTGTCTTCAGCCTCCCTCCCTTGTCCTCAACCTCCCTTGTCCTCAGCCTCATTCCCTTTTCCTCAGCCTCCCTCCCTTGTCCTCAGCCTCTCTCCCTTGTCCTCAGCCTCCCTCCCTTGTCCTCAGCCTCTCTCCCTTGTCCTCATCCTCCCTCCCTTGTCCTCAACCTCCCTCCCTTGTCCTCAGCTTCCCTCCCTTGTCCTCAGCCTCCCTCCCTTGTCCTCAGCCTCCCTCCCTTGTCCTCAACCTCCCTCCCTTGTCCTCAGCCTCCCTCCCTTGTCCTCAGCCTCCCTCCCTTTTCCTCAGCCTCCCTCCCTTGTCCTCAACCTCCCTCCCTTGTCCTCAGCCTCCCTCCCTTGTCCTCAGCCTCTCTCCCTTGTCCTCATCCTCCCTCCCTTGTCCTCAACCTCCCTCCCTTGTCCTCAGCTTCCCTCCCTTGTCCTCAGCCTCCCTCCCTTGTCCTCAGCCTCCCTCCCTTGTCCTCAGCCTCCCTCCCTTGTCCTCAACCTCCCTCCCTTGTCCTCAACCTCCCTCCCTTGTCCTTAACCTCCCTCCCTTGTCCTCAGCCTCCCTCCCTTGTCCTCAACCTCCCTCCCTTGTCCTCAACCTCCCTCCCTTGTACTTAACCTCTCTCCCTTGTCCTCAACCTCCCTCCCTTGTCCTCAGCCTCCCTCCCTTGTCCTCAGCCTCCCTCCCTTGTCCTCAGCCTCTCTCCCTTGTCCTCATCCTCCCTCCCTTGTCCTCAATCTCCCTCCCTTGTCCTCAACCTCCCTCTCATGTCCTCATCCTCCCTCCCTTGTCCTCAACCTCCCTCCCTTGTCCTCAGCCTCCCTCCCTTGTCCTCAACCTCCCTTGTCTTCAGCCTCCCTCCCTTGTCCTCAACCTCCCTTGTCCTCAGCCTCCCTCCCTTGTCCTCAGCCTCTCTCCCTTGTCCTCAGCCTCCCTCCCTTGTCCTCAGCCTCTCTCCCTTGTCCTCATCCTCCCTCCCTTGTCCTCAACCTCCCTCCCTTGTCCTCAGCTTCCCTCCCTTGTCCTCAGCCTCCCTCCCTTGTCCTCAGCCTCCCTCCCTTTTCCAGCTTCCCTCCCTTGTCCTCAGCCTCCCTCCCTTGTCCTCAGCCTCCCTCCCTTTTCCTCAGCCTCCTCCCTTGTCCTCAACCTCCCTCCCTTGTCCTCAGCCTCCCTCCCTTGTCCTCAGCCTCCCTCCCTTGTCCTCAACCTCCCTCCCTTGTCCTCAGCCTCCCTCCCTTGTCCTCAGCCTCTCTCCCTTGTCCTCATCCTCCCTCCCTTGTACTCAACCTCCCTCCCTTGTCCTCAACCTCCCTCCCTTGTCCTCAACCTCCCTCCCTTGTCCTCAGCCCCCTCCCTTGTCCTCAACCTCCCTCCCTTGTCCTCAACCTCCCTCCCTTGTACTTAACCTCTCTCCCTTGTCCTCAACCTCCCTCCCTTGTCCTCAGCCTCCCTCCCTTGTCCTCAACCTCCCTCCCTTGTCCTCAACCTCCCAAGTTAAAGTTCAAACAATTGCAGAAGGTGTTTTTAGTGTTTTGTGGAAGACTCCCGGAGTGATGTTGGCCTTAGGAGAGTCATAGTACTGTGGACTGACATTATAAAACCAGTGGCTGAGAACAGACCACATAGAATTCAAGAATGGTCCAACACCAAAAAGACATACAGTCAACTTGACACAACTGTGGGAAGCATTGGAGTCAACATGGGCCAGCATCCCTGTGGAAGCATTGGAGTCAACATGGGCCAGCATCCCTGTGGAAGCATTGGAGTCAACATGGGCCAGCATCCCTGTGGAATCAACATGGGCCAGCATCCCTGTGGAAGCATTGGAGTCAACATGGGCCAGCATCCCTGTGGAATCATTGGAGTCAACATGGGCCAGCATCCCTGTGGAAGCATTGGAGTCAACATGGGCCAGCATCCCTGTGGAAGCATTGGAGTCAACATGGGCCAGCATCCCTGTGGAAGCATTGGAGTCAACATGGGCCAGCATCCCTGTGGAAGCATTGGAGTCAACATGGGCCAGCATCCCTGTGGAAGCATTGGAGTCAACATGGGCCAGCATCCCTGTGGAACGCTTACAACACCTTATTATAGAGTCCATGTCCCGATGAACTGAGGCTGTTCTGAGGACAAAAGGGGGGGTGCAACTCAATATTAGGAAGGTGTTCCTAATGTTTTGTACGCTGTGTATCTCGAGCGATATGTTTGGAACATCAGATAACAATCAAATCGTAGGAGATTAATACTGTATGTAGAACCTTGACAATTCTAATACATGTGGTGTAGCCACCTAATCGTAGTAGAGATTAATACTGTATGTAGAATCTTGACAGATGTAATACATGTGGTGTAGCCACCTAAGAATCGCGTTGATACGGTATGGTGAGGTCCCTGGTAATTCCCAGCCCTACTGTGTGTGTGGTGGAGGGGGTCTGAGTCTCTGTGCTGTAATAGAGGGTCATTAAAGATGTGATGAGTCCCTGGTAATTCCCAGCCCTACTGTGTGTGTGGTGGAGGAGGTCTCAGTAGGTCTGAGTCTCTGTGCTGTAATAGAGGGTCATTAAAGATGTGATGAGTCCCTGGTAATTCCCAGCCCTACTGTGTGTGTGGTGGAGGAGGTCTCAGTAGGTCTGAGTCTCTGTGCTGTAATAGAGGGTCATTAAAGATGTGATGAAGTGGGAGATGAGATCTAGTGGTTAGTGGGAGATCTAGTGGTTAGGGCCACACTGGTACACAAGGCCTCAGTTTAGGGCATCTCATGTCTCCTAACTCTGATGCTAAAACGCACTAATCTGCTCCCCAGGCAGAGCTCCGTCTTTTCTCTCTCCTTCTCTGAGTCCCTCTTTTATTATCTCTCTCTTTACCTCTCTCTTTCTCTGTCTCTCTCTTTTATCATCTCTCTCTTTACCTCTCTCCTTCTCTGAGTCCCTCTCTCTCTTTTAGTATCTCTCTCTTACCTCTCTTTCTCTGTCTTTCTCTCTCTCTCTTTTATTATTGTTCTGTCTCTGTCTCTCTCTTTTAATATCTCTCTCTTTTACCTCTCTCTTTCTCTGTCTCTCTCTCTCTCTCTCTCTCTCCTCTTTCATTATTTCTCTCTTTCTCTTTACCTCTTTCTGAGTATCTCTCTTTACCTCTCTGAGTCTCTCTCTTTACCTCTTTCTCTGAGTCTCTCTCTCTACCTCTTTCTCTGAATATCTCTCTCTCTACCTCTTTCTCTGAGTCTCTCTCTCTCTTTACCTCTTTCTCTGAGTCTCTCTCTCTCTACCTCTTTCTCTGAGTCTCTCTCTCTTTACCTCTTTCTCTGAGTCTCTCTCTCTCTTTACCTCTTTCTCTGAGTCTCTCTCTCTCTTTACCTCTTTCTCTGAATATCTCTCTCTCTCTACCTCTTTCTCTGAGTCTCTCTCTCTTTACCTCTTTCTCTGAATCTCTCTCTCTCTTACCTCTTTCTCTGAGTCTCTCTCCCTCTCTACCTCTTTCTCTGAGTCTCTCTCTCTCTTTACCTCTTTCTCTGAGTCTATCTCTCTCTTACCTCTTTCTCTGAATCTCTCTCTCTACCTCTTTCTCTGAGTCTCTCTCTCTTTACCTCTTTCTCTGAGTCTCTCTCTTTACCTCTTTCTCTGAATATCTCTCTCTCTCTACCTCTTTCTCTGAGTCTCTCTCTTTCTTTACCTCTTTCTCTGAATCTCTCTCTCTCTACCTCTTTCTCTGAGTCTCTCTCTCTTTACCTCTTTCTCTGAGTCTATCTCTCTCTTACCTCTTTCTCTGAATCTCTCTCTCTCTTACCTCTTTCTCTGAGTCTCTCTCTTACCTCTTTCTCTGAATCTCTCTTACCTCTTTCTCTGAATATCTCCCTCTCTACCTCTTTCTCTGAGTCTCTCTCTCTCTCTTTACCTCTTTCTCTGAGTCTATCTCTCTCTTACCTCTTTCTCTGAGTCTCTCTCTCTTTACCTCTTTCTCTGAGTCTCTCTGTCTCTTACCTCTTTCTCTGAGTCTCTCTCTCTTTACCTCTCTGAGTCTCTCTCTCTTACCTCTTTCTCTGAGTCTCTCTCTCTTACCTCTTTCTCTGAATCTCTCTCTCTTACCTCTTTCTCTGAGTCTCTCTCTCTTTACCTCTTTCTCTGAATCTCTCTCTCTTTACCTCTCTGAGTCTCTCTCTTTTACTATATTTGCTCTTTATTTATTTCTCTTTCACTCCCTCATCTGTCTCTGTCCCAGGCTGTGTCTCTGTGCAGTGTCCCAGGCTGTGTCTCTGTGCAGTGTCCCAGTCTCCCTCTGTCTCTGTACCAGGCTGTGTCTCTGTGCAGTGTCCCAGTCTCCCTCTGTCTCTGTCCCAGGCTGTGTCTCTGTGCAGTGTCCCAGTCTCAATCTGTCTCTGTCCCAGGCTGTGTCTCTGTGCAGTGTCCCAGTCTCCATCTGTCTCTGTCCCAGTCTCCATCTGTCTCTGTCCCAGGCTGTGTCTCTGTGCAGTGTCCCAGGCTGTGTCTCTGTGCAGTGTCCCAGTCTCCCTCTGTCTCTGTACCAGGCTGTGTCTCTGTGCAGTGTCCCAGTCTCAATCTGTCTCTGTCCCAGGCTGTGTCTCTGTGCAGTGTCCCAGTCTCCATCTGTCTCTGTCCCAGTCTCCATCTGTCTCTGTCCCAGGCTGTGTCTCTGTGCAGTGTCCCAGGCTGTGTCTCTGTGCAGTGTCCCAGTCTCCCTCTGTCTCTGTCCCAGGTTGTGTCTCTGTGCAGCGTCTCTGTGCAGTGTCCCAGTCTCCCTCTGTCTCTGTCCCAGGCTGTGTCTCTGTGCAGTGTCCCAGTCTCCCTCTGTCTCTGTCCCAGGTTGTGTCTCTGTGCAGCGTCTCTGTGCAGTGTCCCAGTCTCCCTCTGTCTCTGTCCCAGGCTGTGTCTCTGTGCAGTGTCCCAGTCTCTATCTGTCTCTGTCCCAGGCTGTGTCTCTGTCCCAGTCTCCCTCTGTCTCTGTCCCAGGCTGTGTCTCTGTCCCAGTCTCCATCTGTCTCTGTCCCAGGCTGTGTCTCTGTGCAGTGTCCCAGGCTGTGTCTCTGTGCAGTGTCCCAGGTTGTGTCTCTGTGCAGTGTCTCTGTGCAGTGACCCAGGCTGTGTCTCTGTGCAGTGTCCCAGGTTGTGTCTCTGTGCAGTGTCTCTGTGCAGTGTCCCAGGCTGTGTCTCTGTGCAGTGACCCAGGCTGTGTCTCTGTGCAGTGTCCCAGGTTGTGTCTCTGTGCAGTGTCTCTGTGCAGTGTCTCTGTGCAGTGTCCCAGGCTGTGTCTCTGTGCAGTGTCCCAGGTTGTGTCTCTGTGCAGTGTCCCAGGTTGTGTCTCTGTGCAGTGTCTCTGTGCAGTGACCCAGGCTGTGTCTCTGTGCAGTGTCCCAGGTTGTGTCCCAGGTTGTGTCTCTGTGCAGTGTCTCTGTGCAGTGACCCAGGCTGTGTCTCTGTGCAGTGTCCCAGGTTGTGTCCCAGGTTGTGTCTCTGTGCAGTGTCTCTGTGCAGTGACCCAGGCTGTGTCTCTGTGCAGTGTCTCTGTGCAGTGACCCAGGCTGTGTCTCTGTGCAGTGTCCCAGGTTGTGTCTCTGTGCAGTGTCTCTGTGCAGTGTCCCAGTCTCTAGTGTTGAATCATCTCTTTGTCTCTGACCTCATGAACTCTCTCTGTATTTAGTCTCGTGCTTCATGCTCCCTGTGAGGCCGCCCCACACACACACACACACACACACACACACACACACACACACACACACACACACACACCCTGATCTGTTCTCAGTGAAGGTTACACACAACACTGTGAGTTCTCTGACTGCTGCCGCTTCTTGTTTAGTCTCCAGACCCACTCTGTTTTCCCCTCAGCTTGTCTGAGCATTGTGTTAAAGGAATGCTGCTGTACTGTGGCGTGGAGGCTGAGCGGCCTATAGGCTGTTGCCATAGAAATAGTACTATAGACCCCATTGACTTGAATGGAATTTCCTGTTCTACTGATTTAGATTTCTTCTTGGCTTCTGCTGCTAGCGTTGTTACACGGGGCCCTTTCTACATTATCTCAGGGTCATGAGTTCACTCCTTCTACATTATCTCAGGGTCATGAGTTCAATCCTTCTACATTATCTCAGGGTCATGAGTTCACTCCTTTCTACATTATCTCAGGGTCATGAGTTCACTCCTTTCTACATTATCTCAGGGTCATGAGTTCACTCCTTCCTACATTATCTCAGGGTCATGAGTTCACTCCTACTACATTATCTCAGGGTCATGAGTTCACTCCTTCTACATTATCTCAGGGTCATAAGTTCACCCCTTCCTTCATTATCTCAGGGTCATTATGTCACCTGATCATGCTGTTAGTTCACTCCTTCTTTCATTATCTCAGAGTCATGATCTCACCTGATCCTGCTGTTAGTTCACCTTTTACTTCATTATCTCATGGTCATTATCTCACCTGATCCTGCTGTTAGTTCACTCCTTCTTTCATTATCATTATATCAGGGTCATTATCTCAGGGTCATTATCTCACCTGATCCTGATGTTAGTTCACCCATTCCTACATTATCTCAGGGTCATTATCTCACCTGATCCTGATGTTAGTTCACCCATTCCTACATTATCTCAGGTCATTATCTCACCTGATCCTGCTGTTAGTTCACTCCTTCTTTCATTATCATTATATCAGGGTCATTATCTCAGGGTCATTATCTCACCTGATCCTGATGTTAGTTCACCCATTCCTACATTATCTCAGGGTCATTATCTCACCTGATCCTGCTCTTAGTTCACCCCTTCCTACATTATATCACCTGATCCTGCTGTTAGTTCACCCAATCCTACATTATCTCAGTTTGATGAGTTCACCTGATCCTGCTGTTAGTTCACCCATTCCTACATTATCTCAGGTTGATGAGTTCACCTGATCCTGCTGTTAGTTCACCCCTTCCTTCATTATCTCAGGGTCATTATCTCACCTGATCCTGCTGTTAGTTCACCTGATTCTCCTGTTAGTTCAACCCTTCCTTCATTATCTCAGGTTGATGAGTTCACCTGATCCTGCTGTTAGTTCACCCCTTCCTTCATTATCTCAGGGTCATTATCTCACCTGATCCTGGTGTTAGTTCACCCCTTCCTACATTATCCCAGGTTGATGAGTTCACCTGATCGTGCAGTTAGTTCACCCATTCCTTCATTATCGCAGGGTCATTATCTCACCTGATCCTGGTGTTAGTTCACCCCTTCCTTCATTATCTCAGGGTCATTATCTCACCTGATCCTGCTGTTAGTTCACCTGATCGTGCTGTTAGTTCACCCCTTCCTACATTATCCCAGGTTGATGAGTTCACCTGATCGTGCTGTTAGTTCACCTGCCCAGACTGGTAGACAGCCAGTCGACAGCCCGGTGTGGTGTGTTCAATAGGCACTGTGGTTTCATATCAAATTAAATTCTATCGGGTCGTGTATTTTTTCCAGATGTTATCGCAGGTGCAGCAGCAATGCTTTGAATTCCTAGTTCCATTCAGTACTGCATTGCCAAACCAACAGAAGTGGTTGAACTGTTAAGGCTATGGTTAGTGTGGTGAGGTCTACTGTGTGTTGTCCCTGGGTGACTGTTAAGGCTATGGTTAGTGTGGTGAGGTCTACTGTGTGTTGTCTCTGGGTGACATTTCAGCTCTTCCAGTAGCTCAGAAACTCCCCTGTTAGTGTGGTGAGGTCTGCTGTGTGTTGTCTCTGGGTGACATTTCAGCTCTTCCAGTGACTCAGAAACTCCCCTGTTAGTGTGGTGAGGTCTGCTGTGTGTTGTCCCTGGGTGACATGTCAGCTCTTCCAGTAGCTCAGAAACTCCCCTGTTAGTGTGGTGAGGTCTGCTGTGTGTTGTCCCTGGGTGACATTTCAGCTCTTCCAGTGACTCAGAAACTCCCCTGTTAGTGTGGTGAGGTCTGCTGTGTGTTGTCCCTGGGTGACATTTCAGCTCTTCCAGTAGCTCAGAAACTCCCCTGTTAGTGTGGTGAGGTCTGCTGTGTGTTGTCCCTGGGTGACATTTCAGCTCTTCCAGTGACTCAGAAACTCCCCTGTTAGTGTGGTGAGGTCTGCTGTGTGTTGTCCCTGGGTGACATTTCAGCTCTTCCAGTGACTCAGAAACTCCCCCTGTGTGTTTCTCAGACTTAGCATCTCTCTTTGACTCGTAAACGATTTCTCAAAAGGACCCTTGATGTCGTTCAGACTTAAAACTCAACATTGTTTCCTAGTTTAGTTTGTTTTATTCCTGCAGTGGGAGTCGTCCCCGTGGTGTTCGCCTGTTTTTCTCCCACTTTGACTTTGAGGAGCCTCTTATAAAAGGACTTCATTGTTTTCTACTTTGTGTGTTGGGTTCAATATTCACTCGACCCTCCTTGTCCTGGTTGACACAAACAATACAATGATTTCCTGCAACTTCTCTTCAAGTTCAAACCACTTTTTAAATTATTTTGTTGTTGTTATCAATGTCTCTAAATAAAAAGCTTTAAAACACAATACGTGGCCATAGATTCAGCTGCTTTCCAATTAATGGAGAAGAAATGCTTAGTTGTAAAGATGCCGATCACAGGCTTAGTGTTTAGGCCCTTCGTGCTTTCCTTCCTCTGCTCATAGGGAAGCCGACATGGGTTCAAACACTATTTGAAATCGTTCAAATCCTTTCAGCCCAGAATGCCCCACTCTCCCTGGAATGTGAGACGGGCGGAGTTTTACAGTTCTGGGACTGTTTTATTGGTTTCGGCTTAATTAAACACCAATAATGTATTTGAAATGCATTTCAAATAGTATTTGAAGCCGTTCTGGGAGGCAGCAGCTCCTAGGAGTGTCCTCTTGGGTGTGTGTCTGCCAGTGGGGGGGTCAGTGTAATTTAGTGCATGTTTCCACTCAGGGACACAACTTAATATATTGAGGGACCAGGAGTCGATCAGGGGGACCCAGTGCTATTGTCTCTCCATCATCTGCAGTGTTGACGGGGATAACAAAGAGGTGTGTAATTGTGTGTGTTTCACAGGGTAAACTGTAATGCTGTTGCACCAGGACCAGCCTCTGAGCCATCAGGGGGTACATTGTCCTGTGCTGTGTGTCTGTCCATCTGTCTGTGTGTGTGTCAGTGTTGACTGTGTGGTGTCTGTAACAAAGAGTGTGTGTGTGTGGGTGTGTGTGTCTGTGTGTGTGTCTGAGGTGTGTGTGTGTGTGTGTGTGTGTGTGTGTGTGTGTGTGTGTGTGTCTGTGAGCCTGTCTGTGTGTGAGTCTGTGTGTGTCTGTGTGTGTGTGTCTGTTGTCCTGTGTGTGTGTGTGCGTGTCTGTGTCTGTCTGTCTGTGTGTGTGTGTGTGTGTGTGTGTGTGTGTCTGTGTGTGTCTGTGTGTGTGTGTCTGTGTGTGTGTGTGTGTGTGTGTGTGTGTGTGTGTGTGTGTGTGTGTGTGTCGTAATGATGAAGTATGTTGTTCTCGTACACCTTCATGTGTAATTAATGTTTGAGGAAAGAGTCACACGGCAACACAGCAAGAGGCATTCAGACGACAGGTTACAGTCGTTAAGAAATCAGAAATGAGTTACTGCAGGTGTCTAGAGAGGAGGGGGGGCTCTCGTTTGGAGAAGTCTACATTACTGAACAATAATACAATGAAATCCCAAGCTGCTCCTCTCCACGGTCTGATGAAGTAGTCACTAGTCACGTCTTTAAAATAACAATAATACTGGTGTTGAAATTTAATTCAGTGAGATTCTGGTTCTGTTGGCCTGGTTCTGTTGGCCTGGTACTGTTGGCCTGGTTCTGTTGGCCTGGTTCTGTTGGCCTGGTTCTGTTGGCCTGGTTCTGTTGGCCTGGTACTGTTGGCCTGGTACTGTTGGCCTGGTTCTGTTGGCCTGGTTATGTTGGGTTATGTTGGCCTGGTTCTGTTGGCCTGGTTCTGTTGGCCTGGTACTGTTGGCCTGGTTCTGTTGGCCTGGTACTGTTGGCCTGGTACTGTTGGCCTGGTACTGTTGGCCTGGTACTGTTGGCCTGCTTCTGTTGGCCTGCTTCTGTTGGCCTGGTTCTGTTGGCATGGTACTGTTGGCCTGGTTCTGTTGGCCTGGTTATGTTGGGTTATGTTGGCCTGGTACTGTTGGCCTGGTTCTGTTGGCCTGGTTCTGTTGGCCTGGTTCTGTTGGCCTGGTACTGTTGGCCTGGTTCTGTTGGCCTGGTACTGTTGACCTGGTTCTGTTGGCCTGGTTCTGTTGGCCTGGTTCTGTTGGCCTGGTTCTGTTGGCCTGGTTCTGTTGGCCTGGTTCTGTTGGCCTGGTACTGTTGGCCTGGTTCTGTTGGCCTGGTACTGTTGGCTTGGTACTGTTGGCCTGGTTCTGTTGGCCTGGTTCTGTTGGCCTGGTTCTGTTTGAAACCAGTGTGGTTGTGATGAGCCTGAGATGCTCCTGTCAGAGTGGTTGGGATGTCCCGTGAGGTACTCAGTCAGGGGGGGAGAGAGGGAGGGAGGGAGGGAGAGAAGAGGGAGAGAGAGAGGGGGAGAGAGAGAGAGAAAGAGGGAGAGAGAGAAAGAGGGAGAGAGAAAGAGGGAGAGAGAGAGAAAGAGGGAGAGAGAGAAAGAGGGAGAGAGAGAAAGAGGGAGAGAGGGAAAGAGGGAGAGAGGGAAAGAGGGAGAGAGAGAAAGAGGGAGAGAGGGAAAGAGAGGGAGAGAGAGAAAGAGGGAGAGAGGGAAAGAGGGAGAGAGGGAATGAGAGAAAGAGGGAGGGAGGGAGAGAAAGAGGGAGAGAGAGAGTTTGGGATGTCCCGTGAGGTATTCAGTCAGTCAGTGGGAGAGACAGGAGAGAGAGAGAGTTTGGGATGTCCCGTGAGGTAGTCAGTCAGAGGGAGAGAGAGAGACATGAGAGAGAGAGGTTGGCAGCTCTCCTGTCTGTCAGCGAGGATGGATGAAGTGTAGAGAGATGGTTGACAGACACTAACAGCTCCTCTGCTTCAGGCGACCCTGCTGCTAACTACACAAACTAGCTGCGTCTGAAAACAAGTGCTCCACTTTTTCTGACGCGTTTCTCTGTCAGTAACCAACATCACACAGCTTCCACAGTAATAAATAATTAACCACAGACAGAGTATGTTTAAGTCTTAGATCACCTTAGAAGTGTGAAACTTTTTCCTGGGAACTTTTTTCATATTACTGCCTTAATGTAATTCACTCAACAAAGATCATTTTTCCCTGGTAGGATTGTATCTATTGTAGCTCTGTCTAGTGGTAATGTAGACGTTGTCAGGACAACAACCTACAGTAAAGTAGTAATGTAGTCGTTGTCAGGACAACAAACCACAGTAAATGTTGTATGTTTTCTTGCATACACATTTTATTTACATATTTTAATTGAAAACGGTGAATCAACTCAGTAGAGTCTGTGGTAATACATTACACTACCATCTGATCCAGGGTCTGCTCCTACACTGGGCTTTATACAGTCATACATTACATTACATTACCATCTGATCCAGGGTCTGCTCCTACACTGGGCTTTATACAGTCATACATTACATTACCATCTGATCCGGGGTCTGCTCCTACACTGGGCTTTATACAGTCATACATTACATTACCATCTGATCCGGGGTCTGCTCCTACACTGGGCTTTATACAGTCATACATTACATTACATACCATCTGATCCAGGGTCTGCTCCTACACTGGGCTTTATACAGTCATACATTACATTACACTACCATCTGATCCAGGGTCTGCTCCTACACTGGGCTTTATACAGTCATACATTACATTACCATCTGATCCAGGGTCTGCTCCTACACTGGGCTTTATACAGTCATACATTACATTACCATCTGATCCAGGGTCTGCTCCTACACTGGGCTTTATACAGTCATACATTACATTACACTACCATCTGATCCAGGGTCTGCTCCTACACTGGGCTTTATACAGTCATACATTACACTTACCATCTGATCCAGGGTCTGCTCCTACACTGGGCTTTATACAGTCATACATTACATTTACCATCTGATCCAGGGTCTGCTCCTACACTGGGCTTTATACAGTCATACATTACATTACCATCTGATCCGGGTCTGCTCCTACACTGGGCTTTATACAGTCATACATTACATTACCATCTGATCCAGGGTCTGCTCCTACACTGGGCTTTATACAGTCATACATTACACTACCATCTGATCCAGGGTCTGCTCCTACACTGGGCTTTATACAGTCATACATTACATTACCATCTGATCCAGGGTCTGCTCCTACACTGGGCTTTATACAGTCATACATTACACTACCATCTGATCCAGGGTCTGCTCCTACACTGGGCTTTATACAGTCATACATTACATTACCATCTGATCCAGGGTCTGCTCCTACACTGGGCTTTATACAGTCATACATTACATTACCATCTGATCCAGGGTCTGCTCCTACACTGGGCTTTATACAGTCATACATTACATTACACTACCATCTGATCCAGGGTCTGCTCCTACACTGGGCTTTATACAGTCATACATTACATTACACTACCATCTGATCCAGGGTCTGCTCCTACACTGGGCTTTATACAGTCATACATTACATTACCATCTGATCCGGGGTCTGCTCCTACACTGGGCTTTATACAGTCATACATTACATTACACTACCATCTGATCCAGGGTCTGCTCCTACACTGGGCTTTATACAGTCATACATTACACTACCATCTGATCCAGGGTCTGCTCCTACACTGGGCTTTATACAGTCAAACATTACATTACCATCTGATCCGGGGTCTGCTCCTACACTGGGCTTTATACAGTCATACATTACACTATCATCTGATCCAGGGTCTGCTCTCTTCTTGGTCCTCAGGGCCTGTCAGTGTTGTGGCATGGAGACACATCCTTCACGTCTCTTGGGAATACTAGGGGTTTGATCCACTTATAGCCACTACTGCTGGTCGATATTTCACATTTCAGATCAGAGACCCCTGGAGTAGAGGTAGAACAGAGCCCTGGGGACACCAGTGGTGAGAGCTGGGGACCAGAGGAGACCAGGGTACTAGTCTATAAGACCAGAGTAGAGACCAGTCTGGACCAGGACCAGGGGAGACCAGGGTCTATCTATGACCAGAGTAGAGGTCTGGGGACCAGGGTAGGAGACTGGGGACAGGGTACTAGTCTATAAGACCAGAGTAGAGGTCTGGGGACCAGGGTACTAGTCTATAAGACCAGAGTAGAGGTCTGGGGACCAGAGGAGACCAGGGTACTAGTCTATATGACCAGAGTAGAGGTCTGGGGACCAGGGTACTAGTCTATATGACCAGAGTAGAGGTCTGGGACCAGGGAGACCATACTAGTCTATATGACCAGAGTAGAGGTCTGGGGACCAGAGACCAGGGTACTAGTCTATAAGACCAGAGTAGAGGTCTGGGGACCAGGGGAGACCAGGGTACTAGTCTATAAGACCAGAGTAGAGGTCTGGGGACCAGGTACTAGTCTATGAGACCAGAGTAGAGGTCTGGGGACCAGGGGAGACCAGGGTACTAGTCTATAAGACCAGAGTAGTCTGGGGACCAGGGGAGACCAGGGTACTAGTCTATAAGACCAGAGTAGAGGTCTGGGACCAGGGTACTAGTCTATAAGACCAGAGTAGAGGTCTGGGGACCAGAGGTACTAGTCTATATGACCAGAGTAGAGGTCTGGGGACCAGGGAGACCAGGGTACTAGTCTATAAGACCAGAGTAGAGGTCTGGGGACCAGGGTACTAGTCTATAAGACCAGAGTAGAGGTCTGGGGACCAGGGAGACCAGGGTACTAGTCTATATGACCAGAGTAGAGGTCTGGGGACCAGGGTACTAGTCTATATGACCAGAGTAGAGGTCTGGGGACCAGGGTACTAGTCTATAGACCAGAGTAGAGGTCTGGGGACCAGGGAGACCAGGGTACTAGTCTATATGACCAGAGTAGAGGTCTGGGGACCAGGGGAGACCAGGGTACTAGTCTATAAGACCAGAGTAGAGGTCTGGGGACCAGGGTACTAGTCTATAAGACCAGAGTAGAGGTCTGGGGACCAGGGTACTAGTCTATGAGACCAGAGTAGAGGTCTGGGGACCAGGGGAGACCAGGGTACTAGTCTATAAGACCAGAGTAGAGGTCTGGGGACCAGGGTACTAGTCTATGAGACCAGAGTAGAGGTCTGGGGACCAGGGGAGACCAGGGTACTAGTCTATATGACCAGAGTAGAGGTCTGGGGACCAGGGTACTAGTCTATATGACCAGAGTAGAGGTCTGGGGACCAGGGTACTAGTCTATAAGACCAGAGTAGAGGTCTGGGGACCAGGGGAGACCAGGGTACTAGTCTATATGACCAGAGTAGAGGTCTGGGGACCAGGGAATACCAGGGTACTAGTCTATATGACCAGAGTAGAGGTCTGGGGACCAGAGGAGACCAGGGTACTAGTCTATATGACCAGAGTAGAGGTCTGGGGACCAGGGGAGACCAGGGTACTAGTCTATAAGACCAGAGTAGAGGTCTGGGGACCAGGGGAGACCAGGGTACTAGTCTATAAGACCAGAGTAGAGGTCTGGGGACCAGAGGAGACCAGGGTACTAGTCTATATGACCAGAGTAGAGGTATGGGGACCAGGGGAGACCAGGGTACTAGTCTATAAGACCAGAGTAGAGGTCTGGGGACCAGAGGAGACCAGGGTACTAGTCTATAAGACCAGAGTAGAGGTCTGGGGACCAGGGGAGACCAGGGTACTAGTCTATAAGACCAGAGTAGAGGTCTGGAGACCAGGGGGGACCAGGGTACTAGTCTATAAGACCAGAGTAGAGGTCTGGGGACCAGGGTACTAGTCTATATGACCAGAGTAGAGGTCTGGGGACCAGGGGAGACCAGGGTACTAGTCTATGAGACCAGAGTAGAGGTCTGGGGACCAGGGGAGACCAGGGTACTAGTCTATATGACCAGAGTAGAGGTCTGGGGACCAGGGTAATAGTCTATATGACCAGAGTAGAGGTCTGGGGACCAGGGGAGACCAGGGTACTAGTCTATATGACCAGAGTAGAGGTCTGGGGACCAGGGTACTAGTCTATAAGACCAGAGTAGAGGTCTGGGGACCAGGGTACTAGTCTATATGACCAGAGTAGAGGTCTGGGGACCAGAGGAGACCAGGGTACTAGTCTATATGACCAGAGTAGAGGTCTGGGGACCAGGGTACTAGTCTATATGACCAGAGTAGAGGTCTGGGGACCAGGGGAGACCAGGGTACTAGTCTATGAGACCAGAGTAGAGGTCTGGGGACCAGGGGAGACCAGGGTACTAGTCTATATGACCAGAGTAGAGGTCTGGGGACCAGGGAAGATATAGACCAGAGTAGAGGTCTGGGGACCAGGGGAGACCAGGGTACTAGTCTATATGACCAGAGTAGAGGTCTGGGGACCAGGGTACTAGTCTATATGACCAGAGTAGAGGTCTGGGGACCAGGGTACTAGTCTATATGACCAGAGTAGAGGTCTGGGGACCAGAGGAGACCAGGGTACTAGTCTATATGACCAGAGTAGAGGTCTGGGGACCAGGGTACTAGTCTATAAGACCAGAGTAGAGGTCTGGGGACCATGGGTTGACCAGGGTACTAGTCTATAAGACCAGAGTAGAGGTCTGGGGACCAGGGTTGACCAGGGTACTAGTCTATAAGACCAGAGTAGAGGTCTGGGGACCAGGGAAGACCAGGGTACTAGTCTATATGACCAGAGTAGAGGTCTGGGGACCAGGGAAGACCAGGGTACTAGTCTATATGACCAGAGTAGAGGTCTGGGGACCAGGGGAGACCAGGGTACTAGTCTATATGACCAGAGTAGAGGTCTGGGGACCAGGGTACTAGTCTATATGACCAGAGTAGAGGTCTGGGGACCAGGGAAGACCAGGGTACTAGTCTATATGACCAGAGTAGAGGTCTGGGGACCAGGGAAGACCAGGGTACTAGTCTATAAGACCAGAGTAGAGGTCTGGGGACCAGGGTACTAGTCTATATGACCAGAGTAGAGGTCTGGGGACCAGGGGAGACCAGAAGGGGAGTAGGGTGTTGAGAGGACTGCAGGCCATCTGTTGAGAGGGGGCTCTGAGAAACACGAGGAAGGAGGAGAGTAGACTTCCTGTTTACTCAGACCCACTGAATTTCTGGTTACAGCCACCCTCTGACTTAAATGGGGGAGACAGGATGATGGGGAGTGGAGAGGGACCCATCTGTCTCTCTGAACTGAAGGTCATGTTTAGACTGACATCTTTAATGCCCATTCTAATCCATCACAGTTTCTGATCTTTGCAATTGGGGAGGGGGGCTGTCCTTGAATAAATGAATGTGTTGTGCTTCTATGAGACTGAAGCCTGTATGGACAGAACGTTTCTGATCTTTGCAATTGGAGAGGGGGGCTGTCCTTGAATAAATGAATGTGTTGTGCTTCTATGAGACTGAAGCCTGTATGTTATCATTTGGTCACGGATGGTCTATTTCTGCTCGTCTCATTGTTACTCTGTGAGACTAGATCATTGTTGGCCATGTGACGCTTCTTCATTGACAACTATAATTAATGGTTCGGTTTGTAAATCACTATTTAGTATTTTTACTGTTTGGGGTGGGGGGGTTTAAACAGACTCTGTTTACTCCATCCTAGTCTTCTGAACTGACAGGGGGGTTTAGACAGACCCTGTTTACTCCATCCTAGTCTTCTGAACTGACAGGGGTTTAGACAGACCCTGTTTACTCCATCCTAGTCTTCTGAACTGACAGGGGTTTAGACAGACCCTGTTTACTCCATCCTAGTCTTCTGAACTGACAGGGGTTTAGACAGACCCTGTTTACTCCATCCTAGTCTTCTGAACTGACGGGGGTTTAGACAGACCCTGTTTACTCCATCCTAGTCTTCTGAACTGACAGGGGGGTTTAGACAGACTCTGTTTACTCCATCCTAGTCTTCTGAACTGACGGGGGTTTAGACAGACCCTGTTTACTCCATCCTAGTCTTCTGAACTGATGGGGGTTTAGACAGACCCTGTTTACTCCATCCTAGTCTTCTGAACTGACAGGGGTTTAGACAGACCCTGTTTACTCCATCCTAGTCTTCTGAACTGACAGGGGTTTAGACAGACCCTGTTTACTCCATCCTAGTCTTCTGAACTGACAGGGGTTTAGACAGACCCTGTTTACTCCATCCTAGTCTTCTGAACTGACAGGGGGTTTAGACAGACCCTGTTTACTCCATCCTAGTCTTCTGAACTGACAGGGGTTTAGACAGACCCTGTTTACTCCATCCTAGTCTTCTGAACTGACAGGGGGGTTTAGACAGACCCTGTTTACTCCATCCTAGTCTTCTGAACTGACAGGGGTTTAGACAGACCCTGTTTACTCCATCCTAGTCTTCTGAACTGACAGGGGTTTAGACAGACCCTGTTTACTCCATCCTACATTTAAGTCTTCTGAACTGACAGGGGGTTTAGACAGACCCTGTTTACTCCATCCTAGTCTTCTGAACTGAGGGGGTGAGACTTTATCCCTGTTTAGTCTTCTGAACTGACAGGGGGGTTTAGACTGACCCTGTTTACTCCATCCTAGTCTTCTGAACTGACAGGGGGGTTTACACTGTTTGTCCAGGAGTCAACCTAGTCTTTATCCCTCCCAACATGAGGCCTAATATATACCATAGAGAAATACAACTGCTTTGTTTCCACGGTTGTTTGACCATGGTCTCAAAAATCTTGCTTACAAAGTCTTCGGAATGTGAAAAAGAAATGTGTCCCTGTAAAAAATATATATATATATATATATATAAATATATAGATATAAAACATTCCTTTACCAGCCAGCTTGAATCATTTCTGTTTTCTTCCATTTGTTCCATTTTTCCCTCTGGCTGTCTTTAAACCAATGAAAAACAGACCCGTTTCTCCCTCTAGAAACCTGGGTTAAGGCAAGACAACAGCAGTAGCATCATTGATCTCCTGAATCCCAGCAGCTTGGCACGTCAAGGCCAGACGCCACTACAACCAGCAGCACAGGCTTTGTACGACACCGTGTGTCTTAGTGGTTAAGATAGAGAGGGAGCTAGGGAGGGAGGGAGGGAGGGAGAGAGGGGGAGAGGGAGGGAGGGGGAGAGGGGAGAGGGAGAGAGGGGAGGGATGGAGAGAGGGAGGGAGCTAGAGAGGGAGGGATGGAGAGGGAAGCTAGAGAGGGAGGGAGGGAGGGAGCTAGGGAGGGAGGGAGAGAGGGGGAGGGGGAGGAAGAGAGGGGGAGGGAGAGAGAGTGAGAGGGAGGGAGGGAGGATCTGTGTGGAGAACAGGTAATGTTGATACAGCCGTTGTCTCCCTCTCCTCTCTTTCATTCTTCCAGAACTTGGAAACAGGGGAGGGGGAGGAAGAGAGGGGGAGAGGGAGGGAGGGAGGATCTGTGTGGAGAACAGGTAATGTTGATACAGACGTTGTCTCCCTCTCCTCTCTTTCATTCTTCCAGAACTTGGAAACAGGCACGATACCACCATGTCAAAGTGTTAGCACTGCCTGCTCTTAGATGTGTGTGTGAAAGAGCTGTCTGTGTGTGAGCTGTAGTTTGGCATAGCTGTGTGTGTGTGAGCTGTAGTTTGGCATAGCTGTCTGAACTCACCCGGACACACAGCTCATCAGGGGAAAAGGAAAGCTGAGAACTCAAAGAAGCCCTGAGCATCTCAGCTAAACAGTCAGCCAGCAACAGAGGAATTCAGTCAGCCAGCAACAGAGGAATTCAGTCAGTCAGCCCAGCCAGTCAGTCAGCCAGTCTAGTCAGTCAGCCAGCCAGCCAGCCAGTCAGCCCAGCCAGCCAGCCAGTCACACTAAGGAATGGAAGCCTGCCATCCTGCACTGTGCTTCTCTCCTCTCAGATTCACTTCACAGCAAATACAACAAGCAGAAGGAGACGTACGGAGAACCAGAACCATTGATCATGTCTGAAAGGAAAGCAGTTGTCCACCTCGGCACTCACATCAAAAGAGCCCTTGATGAGGGAGGGGGAGGGGGCGACGACCAACTATACCACTCCAAAGAGGGAGGGAGGGAGGGAGGGAGGGGACAAACCAACTATACCACTCTAAAGAGGGAGGGGAGGGAGGGGGAGGGGGACAACCAACTATACCACTCCAAAGAGGGAGGGAGGGAGGGAGGGGGGACAACCAACTATACCACTCTAAAGAGGGAGGGGGGGGGGGGACGAGGAGGGAGGGAGGAGGGAGGGGGAGGACAACCAACTATACCACTCTAAAGAGGGAGGGGAGGGAGGGAGGGGGGGGAACAACCAACTATACCACTCCAAAGAGGGAGGGAGGGAGGGGGGGACAACCAACTATACCACTCCAAAGAGGGAGGGAGGGAGGGGGGAACAACCAACTATACCACTCTAAAGAGGGAGGGAGGGAGGGGGGAACAACCAACTATACCACTCTAAAGAGGGAGGGAGGGAGGGGGGACAACCAACTATACCACTCCAAAGAGGGAGGGAGGGAGGGGGACAACCAACTATACCACTCCAAAGGGAGGGAGGGAGGGAGGGGGAACAACCAACTATACCACTCCAAAGAGGGAGGGGGAGGGGGGAACAACCAACTATACCACTCTAAAGAGGGAGGGGGGAACAACCAACTATACCACTCTAAAGAGGGAGGGAGGGGGGGGACAACCAACTATACCACTCCAAAGAGGGAGGGAGGGAGGGGAGGACAACCAACTATACCACTCTAAAGAGGGAGGGGGGAGGGGGAACAACCAACTATACCACTCCAAAGAGGGAGGGAGGGAGGGGGAGGGGGACAACCAACTATACCACTCCAAAGAGGGAGGGAGGGAGGGGGGCAACCAACTATACCACTCTAAAGAGGGAGGGGGGAGGGGGCGAACAACCAACTATACCACTCCAAAGAGGGAGGGAGGGAGGGGGCGACAACCAACTATACCACTCCAAAGAGGGAGGGAGGGAGGGGGGACAACCAACTATACCACTCCAAAGAGGGAGGGAGGAGGGGGGACAACCAACTATACCACTCCAAAGAGGGAGGGGGAGGGGGGACAACCAACTATACCACTCCAAAGAGGGAGGGAGGGAGGGAGGGGGGGACAACCAACTATACCACTCCAAAGAGGGAGGGAGGGAGGGGGGGGCGACAACCAACTATACCACTCCAAAGAGGGAGGGAGGGAGGGGGGACAACCAAAGAGGGAGGGGGACTATACCACTCCAAAGAGGGAGGGAGGGAGGGGGGCGACAACCAACTATACCACTCCAAAGAGGGAGGGAGGGAGGGGGGAGAGGGAGGGGAGGGAGGGGGGGGGAGGGGGAACAACCAACTATACCACTCCAAAGAGGGAGGGAGGGAGGGGGGGGGACAACCAACTATACCACTCCAAAGAGGGAGGGGGAGGGAGGGGGAGGGGGAACAACCAACTATACCACTCCAAAGAGGGAGGGAGGAACAACCAACTATACCACTCCAAAGAGGGAGGGAGGGAGGGGGAGGGGGACAACCAACTATACCACTCCAAAGAGGGAGGGAGGGAGGGGGACAACCAACTATACCACTCCAAAGAGGGAGGGAGGGAGGGGGGGACAACCAACTATACCACTCCAAAGAGGGAGGGAGGGAGGGGGACAACCAACTATACCACTCCAAAGAGGGAGGGAGGGAGGGAGGGACAACCAACTATACCACTCCAAAGAGGGAGGGAGGGAGGGGGGGAGGAGGGAGGGAGGGAGGGGGACAACCAACTATACCACTCCAAAGAGGGAGGGAGGGAGGGGGACAACCAACTATACCACTCCAAAGAGGGAGGGAGGGAGGGAGGGGGGACAACCAACTATACCACTCCAAAGAGGGAGGGAGGGAGGGGGGACAACCAACTATACCACTCCAAAGAGGGAGGGAGGGAGGGGGGGAGGGAGGGGGACGACAACCAACTATACCACTCCAAAGAGGGAGGGAGGGGGGGGCGACAACCAACTATACCACTCCAAAGAGGGAGGGAGGGAGGGGGGACAACCAACTATACCACTCCAAAGAGGGGAGGGAGGGAGGGGGGCGACAACCAACTATACCACTCCAAAGAGGGAGGGAGGGGGGGGCAACCAACTATACCACTCCAAAGAGGGAGGGAGGGGGGAGGGAGGGAGGACAACCAACTATACCACTCCAAAGAGGGAGGGAGGGAGGGGGCGACAACCAACTATACCACTCCAAAGAGGGAGGGGAGGGAGGGGGGGACGACAACCAACTATACCACTCCAAAGAGGGAGGGAGGGAGGGGGGAGGGAGGGGGGAGGACAACCAACTATACCACTCCAAAGAGGGAGGGAGGGGGGGGGGGACAACCAACTATACCACTCCAAAGAGGGAGGGAGGGAGGGAGGGGGACAACCAACTATACCACTCCAAAGAGGGAGGGAGGGAGGGAGGGGGACAACCAACTATACCACTCCAAAGAGGGAGGGAGGGAGGGAGGGGGACAACCAACTATACCACTCCAAAGAGGGAGGGAGGGAGGGGGGGACAACCAACTATACCACTCTAAAGAGGGAGGGAGGGAGGGGGCGACAACCAACTATACCACTCCAAAGAGGGAGGGGAGGGGAGGGAGGGGGGGGACAACCAACTATACCACTCCAAAGAGGGAGGGAGGGAGGGGGACAACCAACTATACCACTCCAAAGAGGGAGGGGAGGGAGGGGGGAGGGGGAACAACCAACTATACCACTCTAAAGAGGGAGGGAGGGGGGGAACAACCAACTATACCACTCCAAAGAGGGAGGGAGGGAGGGAGGGGGGGAACAACCAACTATACCACTCCAAAGATTCAGTTCTCTCTCCATATTAAACCTGGTTCCTTTTCCTCTTCAGATATGTTCTTCTCTATATTATATCGTTTAGTTAAAAGGCTATTTGGTCTCAGAATAATCTAATGAACCATATGATTGCCTGGGAGGGGGATGTTTGGTCGTTCGTACACCTGATCACACACACACACACACTGATGTCGTTGTCTTACAACACCTCTAGATCTCTTTAAAATGGCCGCCTTCAAAAAGGCTTCCTTGGCCGCTGCTTTGTAACGTCTCAAGTCCTGGCGGTTCTACTGCTAAACTTCACTAGTCTGTTGAAATCAGATGTAGGTTTGTCTGAGGTGTGACCTTCTCTTGTCTGAGGTGTGACCTCCTCTTCTCTCTCTCTCTCTCCCTCTCCAGTTGTCTGAATGCCTGTACGTACTGTAAAACCAAGCATGCCAGAGGAGACCTGGCCAGCTACCCTGTGGAGGAACTCGTGGAGAGAGCCAGACAGTCCTTCCAAGGTGAGTCTACAGCCGACCAATCACGCTGCTGCTCCAGGTACACTGACTCCTTTAACCACCTTCTTTTACTAACTACCAACTCTTTGTTGGAGATGGGGATCTAGTGGGTTGTTGGAGATGGGGATCTAGTGGGTTGTTGGAGATGGTACCACGGGGATCTAGTGGGTTGTTGGAGATGGTACCACGGGGATCTAGTGGGTTGTTGGAGATGGGGATCTAGTGGGTTGATGGAGATGGGGATCTAGTGGGTTGTTGGAGATGGGGATCTAGTGGGTTGTTGGAGATGGTACCACGGGGATCTAGTGGGCTGTTGGATATGGTACCAGGGGATCTAGTGGGTTGTTGGATATGGGGATCTAGTGGGTTGTTGGAGATGGGGATCTAGTGGGTTGTTGGAGATGGTACCACGGGGATCTAGTGGGTTGTTGGATATGGCACCAGGGGATCTAGTGGGTTGTTGGAGATGGTACCACGGGGATCTAGTGGGCTGTTGGATATGGCACCAGGGGATCTAGTGGGCTTGTGGATATGGCACCAGGGGATCTAGTGGGCTGTTGGATATGGCACCAGGGGATCTAGTGGGCTGTTGGATATGGCACCAGGGGATCTAGTGGGCTGTTGGATATGGCACCAGGGGATCTAGTGGGCTGTTGGATATGGGGATCTAGTGGGTTGTTGGAGATGGTACCACGGGGATCTAGTGGGCTGTTGGATATAGCACCAGGGGATCTAGTGGGCTGTTGGATATAGCACCAGGGGATCTAGTGGGCTGTTGGATATAGCACCAGGGGATCTAGTGGGCTGTTGGATATAGCACCAGGGGATCTAGTGGGTTGTTGGATATAGCACCAGGGGATCTAGTGGGCTGTTGGATATAGCACCAGGGGATCTAGTGGGCTGTTGGATATAGCACCAGGGGATCTAGTTGGTTGTTGGATATAGCACCAGGGGATCTAGCCAGAACGTGATCATGTCTAATGATCAACACACCACTACTAGCTAAAGTCCGTTGGACTTCTTCACCCAACATCGATACAGTTGTTCACGTTTCTTTGTCGACAGCCCTTCCAAGGTGAACATACCCCGTCCAACACCAACAATGTTATGCTTTGTTTTAGCCCACATATAACAAGGGCAAGGAGATACATAGAGACAGATCATTCATCATGTCTTGGACTAACACACCACTACTAACTAACTAACTAATTAACTAACTATCTAACTAACCATCGGCAGACAGACTTCCTCACTGTCCATGTTGCTTTATTTCTAGTAACTGCCACACATTTCTATCATCAACAAGCCCAGTTCAGAGCCAACTAACACACCACTACTAACTAACTAACTAACTAACTAACTAACTAACTAACTAACTAACTAACTAACTAACTAACTAACGGCAGACAGACTTCCTCATTGTCCATGTGGCTTTATTTCTATTAACTGCCACACATTTCTATCATCAACAAGCCCAGTTCAGAGCCAATGAAACGACAGGTCCCTTTTTAATGCTGTCCGGCAACCGTCTGTTAATCCGTCCTGATTGGACAGCTGATTTCATCATGCCTCCACGTAGACTGACACGTCTCATCATGTTTCTATTTAAGGCGGGCAGTAATTAGTAATTATCTGTTTCTCTGTGTGTGGAGTCTGTCAGCAACACGGCCTGCCTGTCAGTCACAGAGCAGTGATAGGACAGTTCTGGAATCACACCCAACCAATCAGGTTAACCAGCCAATCGTTGTGTCAGGCAGTTATCAGGGCGGGGTTAGTTCCTATCAGTTCCCTGGGTGTATTACATGGATATTTACAGTTAAAGTACTGTGTGTTTTTGTGTGTTTTTACCTCAGGTACAGTGCAGTATTACAGTATAGTCTAATACTTGTGCTTTATCACATAATTCCCGGCTTTGGCGTCGTTATTACTAAATGGAAAAAGCACAACCGTCCCAAATGGGGCCCTTTCCCTTTATAGTGAAGATGCTTCTTCCACGGATTTTGCTCTGGTCTAAAGCTGTTAACTGCTGAATAGGGCTCTGTCTCATAGTGCACTATCCCCGTGGGAATAGGGCCTTGGTCTTAGTAGATTGCTCTATAAAGAGGAATAGGGCTCTTTAATGTAGTGCTCTATATAGGGAATAGGGCTCTGGTTTAGTTTGTCACTATATAGGGAATAAGGCTCTGGTCTAAAGTAGTGCACTATATAGGGAATAGGGCTCTGGTCTAATGTAGTGCTCTATATAGGGAATAGGGCTCTGGTCTAAAGTAGTGCACTATATAGGGAATAGGGCTCTGGTCTAAAGTAGTGCACTATATAGGGAATAGGGCCTTGGTCTAAAGTAGTGCTCTATATAGGGAATAGGGCTCTGGTCTAATGTAGTGCGCTATATAGGGAATAGGGCTCTGGTCTAAAGTAGTGCACTATATAGGGAATAGGGCTCTGGTCTAAAGTAGTGCTCTATATAGGGAATAGGGCTCTGGTCTAAAGTAGTGCACTATATAGGGAATAGGGCTCTGGTCTAAAGTAGTGCACTATATAGGGAATAGGGCCCTGGTCTAAAGTAGTGTACTATATATAGGGATTAGGGTCCTGGTCTAAAGTAGTGCACTATATAGGGAATAGGGCTCTGGTCTAAAGTAGTGCACTATATAGGGAATAGGGCCTTGGTCTAAAGTAGTGCTCTATATAGGGAATAGGGCTCTGGTCTAATGTAGAATAGGGGGCTCTGGTCTAAAGTAGTGCACTATATAGGGAATAGGGCTCTGGTCTAATGTAGTGCTCTATATAGGGAATAGGGCTCTGGTCTAAAGTAGTGCACTATATAGGGAATAGGGCTCTGGTCTAAAGTAGTGCACTATATAGGGAATAGGGCCTTGGTCTAAAGTAGTGCTCTATATAGGGAATAGGGCTCTGGTCTAATGTAGTGCGCTATATAGGGAATAGGGCTCTGGTCTAAAGTAGTGCACTATATAGGGAATAGGGCCCTGGTCTAAAGTAGTGTACTATATATAGGGATTAGGGTCCTGGTCTAAAGTAGTGCACTATATAGGGATTAGGGCCCTGGTCTAATGTAGTGCATTATATAGGGAATAGGGTCCTGGTCTAATGTAGTGCACTTATAGGTAGTGCAATAGGGCTCTGGTCTAATGTAGTGCACTATATAGGGAATAGGGCTCTGGTCTAAAGTAGTGCACTATATAGGAATATGGCTCTGGTCTAAAGTAGTGCACTATATAGGGCTCTGGTCTAATGTAGTGCACTATATGGGTAGTGCATTAATAGGCCCTGGTCTAATGTAGTGCACTATAGGGAATAGGGCTCTGGTCTAAAGTAGTGCACTGTATGAGGGAATAGGGCCCTGGTCTAAAGTAGTGCATTATATAGGGATAGGGCTGGTCTAAAGTAGTGCACTATATAGGGAATAGGGCCCTGGTCTAATGTAGTGCAGTATTATAGGGAATAGGGCTCTGGTCTAAAGTAGTGCACTATATAGGGAATATGGCTCTGGTCTAAAGTAGTGCACTATACAGGGAATAGGGCTCTGGTCTAAAGTAGTGCACTATATAGGGAATAGGGCCCTGTCTAAAGTAGTCTGGTCAAGTAGTGCACTATATAGGGAAGGCTATGGTCTGGTCTAAAGTGTGAATAGGCTGGTCTAGTGCACTAATAGGGGGCTCTGGTCTAAAGTAGTTGCTGTGTAGGGAATAGGGCTCTGGTCTAAAGTAGTGCACTATATAGGGAATAGGCTCTGGTCTAAAGTAGTGCACTATATAGGCAAATGGTGTTGCTGTGGTATGAGCCCCTGTTGCTCCGGTAACGAAGGCTGTTGACAGTTTATAGAAAGTACAGCTGACCTACACAGTTTAGTGGATAGGCTGGTCAGCCAGATTCTTCTTCTGTGAAGGCTGTTGCTGTGGTGTGAAGTATGTTGCTGTGGTGTGAAGGCTGTTGCTCTGTGTGAAGGCTGTTGCTGTGGTGTGAAGGCTGTTGCTCTGTGTGAAGGCTGTTGCTCTGTGTGAAGGCTGTTGATGTGGTGTGAAGGCTGTTGCTCTGTGTGAAGGCTGTTGCTCTGTGTGAAGGCTGTTGCTCTGTGTGAAGGCTGTTGCTCTGTGTGAAGGCTGTTGCTCTGTGTGAAGGCTGTTGCTGTGGTGTTGCTCTGTGTGAAGGCTGTTGCTGTGGTATGAAGGCTGTTGCTGTGGTGTGAAGGCTGTTGCTGTGTGTGAAGGCTGTTGCTGTGGTGTGAAGGCTGTTGCTGTGGTATGAAGTTGCTGTTGCTGTGGTGTGAAGGCTGTTGCTCTGTGTGAAGGCTGTTGCTCTGTGTGAAGGCTGTTGCTCTGTGTGAAGGCTGTTGCTCTGTGTGAAGGCTGTTGCTGTGGTGTGAAGGCTGTTGCTCTGTGTGAAGGCTGTTGCTCTGTGTGAAGGCTGTTGCTCTGTGTGAAGGCTGTTGCTCTGTGTGAATGTGCTCTGTGTGAAGGCTGTTGCTCTGTGTGAAGGCTGTTGCTGTGGTGTGAAGGCTGTTGCTGTGTGTGAAGGCTGTTGCTCTGTGTGAAGGCTGTTGCTCTGTGTGAAGGCTGTGCTGTGGTGTGAAGGCTGTTGCTCTGTGTGAAGGCTGTTGCTCTGTGTGAAGGCTGTTGCTGTGTGAAGGCTGTTGCTCTGTGTGAAGGCTGTTGCTCTGTGTGAAGGCTGTTGCTCTGTGTGAAGGCTGTGGTGTGAAGGCTGTGTTGCTCTGTGCTGTGTGAAGGCTGTTGAAGGCTGTTGCTCTGTGTGAAGGCTGTTGCTCTGTGTGAAGGCTGTTGCTGTGGTGTGAAGGCTGTTGCTCTGTGTGAAGGCTGTTGCTGTGTGTGAAGGCTGTTGCTCTGTGTGAAGGCTGTTGCTCTGTGTGAAGGCTGTTGCTGTATGAGTCCTCTACTGTAAGGGCCAGTTTCTCTCATAATGTGTATGTCATTAATAGTTAAATGTAGGATACGTAAAGTACATCAGGTTGACCACACAATGTCACTTCCACTGACTGAAATAACAGCCTTAAAATGCATGTTGTCCAAAAATGGTAAGCCCTGTTATTTAATGTGACTGGTGGTACAACGTGTTTAACTTGTTCCTGAGAACAGACACGGTGTACGGGAGGGAGGGAGGGAGGGAGGGAGGGAGGGAGGGAGGGAGAGACATAGAGAGAGAGATATACAGAGAGATACAGAGAGAGAGAGAGTGTGTGTGTGAGCCTGACAGCAGAAGTTGTTGACGTGAGCAGGACAGAGAAAAGAGAAGCCCAGGAGCTCATCAACAGTTAAGAGCTGCGGAAACCAGAAGGGAACAGACCGTTGGTGTGTTTTTAAATATAAAGACCCATCAACTGATTAGAAAGAGGAAGTTCTGGTTTGGCCACAAGTATCAGTCACATAGGAGCCATGTTGACTGTTAAGCAACACTCCATGTTGTCACGGAGATGGACTGGAACACACATTATTACTGTAAAGCAACACTCCATGTTGTCACGGAGATGGACTGGAACACACATTATTACTGTTAAGCAACACTCCATGTTGTCACGGAGATGGACTGGAACACACATTATTACTGTAAAGCAACACTCCATGTTGTCACGGAGATGGACTGGAACACACATTATTACTGTTAAGCAACACTCCATGTTGTCACGGAGATGGACTGGAACACACATTATTACTGTTAAGCAACACTCCATGTTGTCACGGAGATGGACTGGAACACACATTATTACTGTTAAGCAACACTCCATGTTGTCACGGAGATGGACTGGAACACACATTATTACTGTAAATGCAACACTCCATGTTGTCACGGAGATGGACTGGAACACACATTATTACTGTAAAGCAACACTCCATGTTGTCACGGAGATGGACTGGAACACACATTATTACTGTAAAGCAACACTCCATGTTGTCACGGAGATGGACTGGAACACACATTATTACTGTAAAGCAACACTCCATGTTGTCACGGAGATGGACTGGAACACACGTTATTACTGTTAAGCAACACTCCATGTTGTCACGGAGATGGACTGGAACACACATTATTACTGTAAAGCAACACTCCATGTTGTCACGGAGATGTACTGGAACACACATTATTACTGTAAAGCAACACTCCATGTTGTCACGGAGATGGACTGGAACACACGTTATTACTGTAAAGCAACAATCCATGTTGTCACGGAGATGGACTGGAACACACATTATTACTGTAAAGCAACACTCCATGTTGTCACGGAGATGGACTGGAACACACATTATTACTGTTTGACTGTTTGTGTGGCTGGTGTCTTATTTACAAACATGGCCTTGGGTGTGTGTGTGTGTGTGTGTGTGTGTGTGTGTGTGTGTGTGTGTGTGTGTGTGTGTGTGTGTGTGTGTGTGCACGTAGGGTGTGTGTGTGTGTCTGTACGTAGGGTGTGTGTGTGTGTGTGTGCGTAGGGTTGTGTGTGTGTGTGTGTGTGTGTGTGTGTGTGTGTATAGGATAATGAGTTCTACAGGGTGGTAGTCATTTAGCCAGGTTGCCTTTGCTTGGGTACAGGGATAATGAGTTCAACAGGGCTTGGGTACAGAGATAATGTGTTCTACAGGGCTTGGGTACAGGGATAATGAGTTCTACAGGGCTTGGGTACAGGGATAATGAGTTCTACAGGGCTTGGGTACAGGGATAATGAGTTCTACAGGGCTTGGGTACAGGGATAATGAGTTCTACAGGGCTTGGGTGCAGGGATAATGAGTTCTACAGGGCTTGAGTACAGGGATAATGAGTTCTACAGGGCTTGGGTACAGGGATAATGAGTTCTACAGGGCTTGGGTGCAGGGATAATGAGTTCTACCGGGCTTGGGTGCAGGGATAATGAGTTCTACAGGGCTTGGGTACAGGGATAACGCATATTGAAGCATGTGGGGACCACGGACTGGGATAAGGTCGAATTTATCCGTGAACACAGCCAGCTGGTCTGAGACCTGAGGACGTGGCCTAGGATACCGTCTGGTCTGAGCTCTGAGGACGTGGCCTAGGATACCGTCTGGTCTGAGCTCTGAGGACGTGGCCTAGGATACCGGCTGGTCTGAGCTCTGATGACGTGGCCTAGGATACCGGCTGGTCTGAGCCCTGAGGACGTGTCCTAGGATACCGTCTGGACCGGCTGGTCTGAGACCTGAGGACGTGTCCTAGGATACCGGCTGGTCTGAGCCCTGAGGACATGTCCTAGGATACCGGCTGGTCTGAGACCTGAGGACGTGTCCTAGGATACCGTCTGGTCTGAGACCTGAGGACGTGTCCTAGGATACCGGCTGGTCTGAGCCCTGAGGACATGTCCTAGGATACCGTCTGTTCTGAGACCTGAGGACGTGTCCTAGGATACCGTCTGGTCTGAGACCTGAGGACGTGTCCTAGGATACCGGCTGGTCTGAGACCTGAGGACGTGTCCTAGGATACCGTCTGGACCGGCTGGTCTGAGACCTGAGGACGTGTCCTAGGATACCAGCTGGTCTGAGACCTGAGGACGTGTCCTAGGATACCAGCTGGTCTGAGCCCTGAGGACGTATCCTAGGATACCGGTTGGACCAGCTGCTTTGCATGTTTTCACCCTCTTGAAGGGCTTTTACCCACATGAGCCCACAGAGATGGAGCCCACAGAGATGGAGCGCTCGCTGTCCTCTACAGCAGTGGGGGTCCTCTTGTGGGAGGATGGGTGTGGGGGGGGGTACCTCGAAGCGAGCATTTGAAGTGTGTAGCTGGTCTGGGAGAAAGGGGGGGTACCTCGAAGCGAGCATTTGAAGTCTTTAGCTGGTCTGGGAGAAAGGGGGGGTACCTCGAAGCGAGCGTTTGAAGTGTTTAGCTGGTCTGGGAGAAAGGGGGGGTACCTCGAAGCGAGCGTTTAAAGTGTTTAGCTGGTCTGGGAGAAAGGCATCTCAGTGTTCGTTGTACAGATGCTTTTCTCTGGCAGGTCTGTGGTCAGTGTCGTTGTACAGATGCTTTTCTCTGGCAGGTCTGTGGTCAGTGTCGTTGTACAGATGCTTTTCTCTGGCAGGTCTGTGGTCAGTGTCGTCGTACAGATGCTTTTCTCTGTCAGGTCTGTGGTCAGTGTCGTTGTACAGATGCTTTTCTCTGGCAGGTCTGTGGTCAGTGTCGTTGTACAGATGCTTTTCTCTGGCAGGTCTGTGGTCAAAGTGTCGTCGTACATATGCTTTTCTCTGGCAGGTCTGTGGTCAGTGTCGTTGTACAGATGCTTTTCTCTGGCAGGTCTGTGGTCAGTGTCGTCGTACAGATGCTTTTCTCTGGCAGGTCTGTGGTCAGTGTCGTTGTACAGATGCTTTTCTCTGTCAGGTCTGTGGTCAGTGTTCGTTGTACAGATGCTTTTCTCTGGCAGGTCTGTGGTCAGTGTCGTTGTACAGATGCTTTTCTCTGGCAGGTCTGTGGTCAGTGTCGTCGTACAGATGCTTTTCTCTGGCAGGTCTGTGGTCAGTGTCGTTGTACAGATGCTTTTCTCTGGCAGGTCTGTGGTCAGTGTCGTTGTACAGATGCTTTTCTCTGGCAGGTCTGTGGTCAGTGTCGTTGTACAGATGCTTTTCTCTGGCAGGTCTGTGGTTAGTGTCGTCGTAATGCAAATCCTCGTTGTCCCTCTACTGTCTTTTATGCAGCTTTGATTGATTTCCGGAGATGATATTTTAGGCAGATTTCAGTGCTGCTATTTACCTCAAAATACATTTGAATAAGTACAGAAATCTCCCCCCCAAAATATCCCAGATGATACATTTTTATTTATTTTACCTTTATTTAACCAGGCAAGTCAGTTAAGAACAAATCCTTATTTTCAATGACGGCCTAGGAACAGTGGGTTAACTGCCTGTTCAGGGGCAGAACGACAGATTTGTACCTTGTCAGCTCGGGGGTTTGAACTTGCAACCTTCCGGTTACTAGTCCAACGCTCTAACCACTAGGCTTACCTGCCTGTAACCACTAGGCTACCCTGCCGCCCCATGAATAAATTATGAATAAAACCTTATTTGATGAACTGATCAGAATTCTTGTGTCTCTGTTAATGTACCTCTGCTTATCTCACTAAATTAAACAACTACACTCCTCAATTTGATTTGCTATTTGGTTTGAGTAAAAAAAAAAATCAGCATAAGAAGTAAAGACTAATTATGATTGGCCCAGTTCACCAATAGACAGTTTTATTCATTTATCTGGGATTTTTGTATTTTTTTTAATAACACATTTATTCAAATGTGATTAGAGGTAAATAGCACTGAAGCCTGCCAAAAAACAAAATGGAGTCCTTTTTAAGTAATTTGAATTATTCAAATGACTGGATGAATAATTTCACATCAGAAGCCTTTTTTGCATGCATTTCCTGGTTAGAGAGAGTCCTTAGACAGGTCGCTGTCTAGAATACTCTGACTGACTCCTCTAACGTGTGTGTGTGTGTGTGTGTGTGTGTGTGTGTGTGTGTGTGTGTGTGTGTGTGTGTGTGTGTGTGTGTGTGTGTGTGTGAGACCGGGGGTGGGGGTTAGACTGAGAGACTGAGGCCCCTGACAAGGACAGGAGCCCCTCCCTTCCTGCCATCCTCCACACACCCATGTTGTGAAAGAGCTCCATGTGTAGCTTTGAAGCTTGGCAGAGGATGTCAACCTCTCCTCCAACGCTGTCTACAACCTGAGGCCTCCTCTCCTCCAGCCCTGATGTTATGTTTTCCTCTCTCTCTGTCCCTCTCTCTCTCTGTCCCTCTCTCTCTCTGTCCCTCTCTCTCTGTCCCTCTCTCTCTGTCCCTCTCTCTCTCTGTCCCTCTCTGTCTCTCCCTCTCTCTCCCTCTCTCTCTCTCCCCTCTCTCCCTCTCTCTCTGTCCCCTCTCTCTCTGTCCCTCTCTCCCTCTGTCCCTCTCTCTGTCCCTCTCTCTCTCTGTCCCTCTCTCTCTCTGTCCCTCTCTCTCTCTGTCCCTCTCTCTCTCTCTCCCTCTGTCCCTCTCTCTCTCTCTCCCTCTCTCTGTCTCTCTGTCCTCTGTCCCTCTCTCTCTGTCTCTCTCTCTCCCTCTCTGTCCCTCTCTCTCTCTGTCCCTCTCTCTGTCCCTCTGTCCCTCTCTGTCCCTCTCTCTCTGTCCCTCTCCCTCTCTGTCCCTCTCTCTGTCCCTCTCTCTCTCTCTCTCTGTCCCTCTCTCTGTCCCTCTCTCTCTGTCCCTCTCTCTCTGTCCCTCTCTCTCTCTGTCCCTCTCTCTCTCTGTCCCTCTCTCTGTCCCTCCTCTGTCTCTCTCTGTCCCTCTCCCTCTCTCTCTCTCTGTCCCTCTCTCTCTCTCTGTCCCTCTCTCTGTCCCTCTCTCTGTCCCTCTCTCTCTCTCTGTCCCTCTCTCTCTGTCTCTCTCTGTCCCTCTCTCTCTCCCTCTCTCTCTCTCTCTCTCTCTCTCTCTCTCTCTCTCTCTCTCTCCCTCTCTCTCTCTCTCTCTCCCTCTCTCTCTCTCTCTGTCTCTCTCTCTCTCTCTCTCTCTCTCCCTCTCTGTCTCTCTCTCTCTCTCTCTCTCTCTCTCTCTCTCTGTCTCTCTCTCTGTCCCTCTCTCTCTGTCCCTCTCTCTCTCTCTCTCCCTCTCTCTCTCTGTCCCTCTCTCTCTGTCCCTCTCTCTCTGTCCCTCTCTCTCTCTGTCCCTCTCTCTCTCTCCCTCTCTCTCTCTGTCCCTCTCTGTCCCTCTCTCTCTGTCTCTCTCTCTCTCTCCCTCTCTCTCTCTCTCTCTCTCTCTCTCTCTCTCTCTCTGTCCCTCTCTCTCTGTCCCTCTCTCTCTCTCTCTCTCTCTCCCTCTCTCCCTCTTTCTCTCTTTCCCTCTCTCTCTCCCTCACTTACTTATCCCTCTCTCTCTCTCCCCCTCTTTCTCTCTTCTCCCTCTCTCTCCCTCACTTACTTCTCTCTCTTTTCCCTCTCTATCTTCTCTCTCTTCTTCTGTCTGGTAGTAATTGGATATCTCTTCCTGTCTGAGATGTCAGATCTTGGCCTGAGGGACTGTTTAGTGCCTTCTCAGCACAGCAGCCTCTCAGTGAGCGTCTCAAACAGCACCCTAATCCCTATATGGTGCGCTATGGGCCCAGGTCCAAAGTAGTGCACTATATAGGGAATAGAGAGCCGTTGAGGACACACAAGCGTTTATTTGTGCCGTTGTGCCGTGTTCGGTCTCTCCCGTCTCTAAGTCCTGTAGAATGATTCTCCTGGGTTAAGATGTGCTGTGTTCGGTCTCTCTCCTCTCTAAGTCCTGCAGAATGATTCTCCTGGGTTAAGATGTGCTGTGTTCGGTCTCTCTCCTCTCTAAGTCCTGTAGAGTGATTCTCCTGGGTTAAGATGTGCTGTGTTCGTTCTCTCTCCTCTCTAAGTCCTGCAGAATGATTCTCCTGGGTTAAGATGTGCTGTGTTCGGTCTCTCTCCTCTCTAAGTCCTGTAGAGTGATTCTCCTGGGTTAAGATGTGTTCAGTCTCTCTCCTCTCTAAGTCCTGTAGAATGATTCTCCTGGGTTAAGATGTGCTGTGTTCGGTCTCTCTCCTCTCTAAGTCCTGTAGAATGATTCTCCTGGGTTAAGATGTGCTGTGTTCGGTCTCTTTCCTCTCTAAGTCTGCAGAATGATTCTCCTGGGTTAAGATGTGATGTGTTCAGTCTCTCTCCTCTCTAAGTCCTGTAGAGTGATTCTCCTGGGTTAAGATGTGTTCAGTCTCTCTCCTCTCTAAGTCCTGTAGAATGATTCTCCTGGGTTAAGATGTGCTGTGTTCAGTCTCTCTCCTCTCTAAGTCCTGTAGAATGATTCTCCTGGTTTAAGATGTGCTGTGTTCGTTCTCTCCTCTCTAAGTCCTGTAGAATGATTCTCCTGGGTTAAGATGTGCTGTGTTCGTTCTCTCCTCTCTAAGTCCTGTAGAATGATTCTCCTGGGTTAAGATGTGCTGTGTTCGTTCTCTCTCCTCTCTAAGTCCTGTAGAGTGATTCTCCTGGGTTAAGATGTGCTGTGTTCGGTCTCTCTCCTCTCTAAGTCCTGTAGAATGATTCTCCTGGGTTAAGATGTGTTCAGTCTCTCTCCTCTCTAAGTCCTGTAGAATGATTCTCCTGGGTTAAGATGTGCTGTGTTCAGTCTCTCTCCTCTTTAAGTCCTGTAGAATGATTCTCCTGGGTTAAGATGTGCTGTGTTCGGTCTCTCTCCTCTCTAAGTCCTGTAGAATGATTCTCCTGGGTTAAGATGTGCTGTGTTCGGTCTCTCTCCTCTCTAAGTCCTGTAGAATGATTCTCCTGGGTTAAGATGTGTTCAGTCTCTCTCCTCTCTAAGTCCTGTAGAATGATTATCCTGGGTTAAGATGTGCTGTGTTCGGTCTCTCTCCTCTCTAAGTCCTGTAGAATGATTCTCCTGGGTTAAGATGTGCTGTGTTCGGTCTCTCTCCTCTCTAAGTCCTGTAGAGTGATTCTCCTGGGTTAAGATGTGCTGTGTTCGGTCTCTCTCCTCTCTAAGTCCTGTAGAATGATTATCCTGGGTTAAGATGTGCTGTGTTCGTTCTCTCTCCTCTCTAAGTCCTGTAGAGTGATTCTCCTGGGTTAAGATGTGTTCAGTCTCTCTCCTCTCTAAGTCCTGTAGAATGATTCTCCTGGGTTAAGATGTGCTGTGTTCGGTCTCTCTCCTCTCTAAGTCCTGTAGAGTGATTCTCCTGGGTTAAGATGTGTTCGGTCTCTCTCCTCTCTAAGTCCTGTAGAATGATTCTCCTGGGTTAAGATGTGCTGTTGACTGGATTGTTGTCTCTGATATTGGGCTCATTTCTACAGCATGGAACCCTTAAAAACAGCATCAGTGTTTTAATAGACCACACACACACACACACACACACACACACACACACACACACACAGAGCTCAGTCCACACACACAGAGCTCAGTCCACACACACACACACACAGTTCAGTCCACTGCCATCTCGTACTGATCAATAAAAACCCATTACAGACAAGCTTTAGTTCAAACAAGGCTACTGTTGCAGCTTCAGCAGTACTGTTGATATAGCTCTGACTTGCCTTCTCTACCCAGAGTCCTCTATGTCCCTAGCTCTGACGGGTCCTCTATGTCCCTAGCTCTGACGGGCCTTCTCTACCCAGAGTCCTCTATGTCCCTAGCTCTGACTTGCCTTCTCTACCCAGAGTCCTCTATGTCCCTAGCTCTGACTTGCCTTCTCTACCCAGAGACCTCTATGTCCCTAGCTCTGACGGGCCTTCTCTACCCAGAGTCCTCTATGTCCCTAGCTCTGACGGGTCCTCTATGTCCCTAGCTCTGACGGGCCTTCTGTACCCAGAGTCCTCTATGTCCCTAGCTCTGACGGGCCTTCTCTACCCAGAGTCCTCTATGTCCCTAGCTCTGACTTGCCTTCTCTACCCAGAGTCCTCTATGTCCCTAGCTCTGACTTGCCTTCTCTACCCAGAGTCCTCTATGTCCATAGCTCTGACGGGCCTTCTCTACCCAGAGTCCTCTATGTCCCTAGCTCTGACGGGCCTTCTCTACCCAGAGTCCTCTATGTCCCTAGCTCTGACGGGCCTTCTGTACCCAGAGTCATCTATGTCCCTAGCTCTGACGGGCCTTCTCTACCCAGAGTCCTCTATGTCCCTAGCTCTGACGGGCCTTCTCTACCCAGAGTCCTCTATGTCCCTAGCTCTGACGGGCCTTCTCTACCCAGAGTCCTCTATGTCCCTAGCTCTGACGGGCCTTCTCTACCCAGAGTCCTCTATGTCCCTAGCTCTGACGGGCCTTCTCTACCCAGAGTCCTCTATGTCCCTAGCTCTGACGGGCCTTCTGTACCCAGAGTCATCTATGTCCCTAGCTCTGACGGGCCTTCTCTACCCAGAGTCCTCTATGTCCCTAGCTCTGACGGGCCTTCTCTACCCAGAGTCCTCTATGTCCCTAGCTCTGACGGCCTTCTCTACCCGGAGTCCTCTATGTCCCTAGCTCTGACAGGCCTTCTCTACCCAGAGTCCTCTATGTCCCTAGCTCTGACGGGCCTTCTCTACCCAGAGTCCTCTATGTCCCTAGCTCTGACGGCCTTATATACCCAGAGTCCTCTAAGTCCCTAGTCCTCTACGTGTGTGTGTGGCCCCAGAGAGGATTGATACTAGCGGGGCCGTCCTCAACAGCCTCAGGATCTCACAGTGCTATAAACAAGCTGTAGGGTCCACTGTGGTACAATGAGAGGAATCACATTGCATTGTGGATCTAGTTGACGCTGTTGTTTATGATAAAGCTGCCTGTTCTTTGTCCCAGAGACAAAGGCCTCAGGTGTGTTTCTCTCTCTCTCTCTGTCTCTCTCTGTCTCTCTCTGTCTCTCTCTCTCTCTCTCTCTCTCTCTCTCTCTCTCTCTCTCGTTAGAAGTCCACTGGTCTTGGACCCTGTGAAACAGAACAATATGTTTCTCTGATTTCCTTGTTCATCACGGAGGGAAACAAATGAGCTCCTCTTCTAAATACCACGAAGACCAGATGTTTTCTAACTAGTTTGTAGAGGACATGTGACCTTTCCGTTCCTGGCCCAACGCTCCCAGCTAACCATGAATCATTTAATGCTACTCTATTCTTTAAAATATATATATTTCCTATTCTGTTACCCCAAGACCTTCATAAACACAACCAAAGGATATTTCTTTGCGATAGCGTATGTATTACACTGGTAGAATGTTGCCGTCAAAAATGACTTCTCATTGGCTGAAAGTGGACTCATCTTGTTCCTCTGTTAGAGACCTACAGCAGCGTGTTCCTCTGTTAGAGACCTACAGCAGCGTGTTCCTCTGTTAGAGACCTGCAGCAGCGTGTTCCTCTGTTAGAGACCTGCAGCAGCGTGTTCCTCTGTTAGAGACCTGCAGCAGCGTGTTCCTCTGTTAGAGACCTGCAGCAGCGTGTTCCTCTGTTAGAGACCTGCAGCAGCGTGTTCCTCTGTTAGAGACCTGCAGCAGCGTGTTCCTCTCTGTTAGAGACCTGCAGCAGCGTGTTCCTCTGTTA